>NC_133463.1:70153015-70450515 GCF_048565385.1 Saimiri boliviensis
TTATATTTAAAATTTCATGGATATTGAAATTGTTCCAATATTGCCTACAAGATTTCGAAGAACATTTGCATTCCTTATTGAATCAAGGTGCCATCATTCTTCAAATGTTGGTTGATAATTCAGAAAAAAAGCCCCCTTTTTTTGCTGATGCAATGGATTTTTATCCCAGAATTTCAGAGTGCTTTATCAATTCATAATCTAGTCCCTTTAAAATTCTGAATGAGGATTAACAAGATTTCTACTCCACACTTGGGAACATGGAGTTTCTGGAATCTGGATGTAGTGAGTGAAACGTGCCATGGCTGCCAGCAAATTTGCAGATGAGCCAAGAAGAGAAAACAAGATTTCTGCTTTATTGTTTTAACCACCAGACACACAAAAATTTATAGACATTAAACAATTTAAAAAACAGACGAAAATGTGGTCTGAAAGAAAAAGCTCTTGACTAAAGTCTGCCTGTGTGAGAACTGGAAAAAGTTTCTATACTTTGAAACTCTTAGTGGTCTCATTTCCCCATCCAGGGTAAATTGTTTTCTAAGATTCCCTCTAGATCTGATATTCTAAGTGTCTGTGGACCTTATTTTGGAAAATGGGTCCTGTCTGAAAATAAGAACGGTTCAAAATATTTACAGAAATTGCGTAGCAGAATGTCCTTGTGTGTCTCTTTACTTGTCCTCTGGCAATATTTACTGAGTTCTGTTTCTTCCTCTGTAACCCTCAAAACAAATTCTTTTTCCTTCCAAATTGCAATTTCCCTAACTCCTTTTCAACATATACTATCAATAGAATTAGTTACTTAATTTAGATCACCATCTAATTAGCCATACTTTTTATCTTTTTCTCTAGGGATGAAGAACATAGGTAAAAGCAAAAGGATGAAGAATGCAGTTCCTAAAATCATATTTCCCAGGAATAAACGGTAGCTCTATAACTTATTTAGTGTGAGACGTTGGACAAATTAATCCACTCAAGTTCCAGTTTCCTCATCTGTGAAAAGGAGAAGTAATATACTTACCAATAATAAAACACTTTCGTGGGGAGTAAATGAACATTTAGCACAAAACCCAGTGCATAATATATTTAGAATTTAGCACAATGCCCAATGCATAATAAACAGTCTTGTTTGTCCTTCAGTTTTTTTCTTCTCTTTCGCTGATAGATGTCTACACAGACTCCATCCTATGCCATCTTTGTCTCACAGGGTCTGGAAGCCTAGAAACTACAATACCCAGAATCCCTTGCTTCCTGTTCTCCTGTTTAAATTCCTTTAGTGAGAATCATTTGCATTAAATTTTGAAGGCAGAAGAAAAGTTAACATAACCTCTCCCCCAGGGGCAAGTAGGAGCACTTACTACTCCTGCATTTACTGCCTACTACTACCGTGGACAAATATGAGATTTTGCCAGTGACTTCTAGGAGTTCTTTCTAAAATTATCATTTTGGGAAGGTAGGCAGCCAAGATCCATTGGCAGTGGTTTCCAGAAAATCTTGTCATATCTGAATTTCTTGAAAAACAACAACAAGAACAACAACAACACAGTAATTTAACTTAAACGTCACTTCTTCATACCTGTCAGTGGTTTTGTAATCTCCTAATTAGTTCCCTGAATTAAGTGCCTTCTTGCTTGAGTGGTTTCTGTTTCCTTGACTAATCGTAGCTGATATATATTTTTCTCCTTCTAGCTCTGATTATTGGATTCTATTGTAGTTTAGTAAATAAAAAGGAGAAAGTAAAATAATAGTATTAATAATAACTGTCAACATTTAGTTCTTTCCTCAAATGACATCTTTTTAGTAAGTGCCTTATGACTATCTTATCTTTGCCTCCATTTCTCTGCTTTTAAAAAGTCTCCATTAGCATTTTTTAGTATTTTATATAATAGTAATCTTACTTATCTTGTTTATAGTATTTCTATATAGGAAATTATTATTCTTATATGGATAAAGATTCTTTTTTACTGTTTCACTGTTTAATACCCAGTTCTTCAAAAATTGTCTCACATGTAGTAGGCGCTCAATAAACACTTGTTGAGTTAATGGATAGAGTCCTTATTATATACCAGGTTTCTTCTAAGCATTGGATGTATATTATACTAATTAATCTTTCTAATAAAACCTATTCAATGACTATTACTAGTATGCTCAATTTATAAAATCAAAGATTTAGACACATGTATAGTGGAACAAGGCTTTGAACTTGAACCAGCTACCAAACCTTTGCTATTTACCATGATACCACATTGAACACCTACTATTTTTCTATTACTGAGCTAGGTAGTTGATATTGCCTAAAGTCTTGTAAAAATGCCATGTGGTATGTATGATAAAATAAGAAAACTATGTCCCACATAAATTAAATAATTTTGTACACAATGATATAGCAACTAAATGTGCAGTTCAAATCCTCACCAAGCTCTGTCTGCCACTAAAAACTATAGCTTCCCTACAAACTAGGGGACATTTTCAAGGGTCCTCAGATGCTTTGTTCTTGATTTTGGATGAAATATATGAAAAAAAGTGATGGTATGTATACTGCCCAGGAGTAAAACCAGGAAAAATAGAATTAAATTTGCATATACTTGTATTAGAATAGACACATTTTAGTATAAGGTACATCTGATTGCCAGATACTAATATAGTCTTGGCTAGAACATATTACTTTCATTAAGAAAACTGTTTCCAGGGTGTGAGCTTATTTAGCTCATAATAGGACACAGTGTAAATACCATGCCCCCCATTCCAAAGCTCAGCAAAAGTAAAACAACTTTCTAATATGAGGCATTTTTATAGGATGAATGAATAGCTCATATTGTTATGGCAAGGCTGATTTTATAAAACTTGGAAAAGCAAGGTGGGCCCTGACTACCGTCCTTTCTTTTGTTAGGCACAAAAATATTATAAGACATAGATACTAGTGCCTTTTGAAAATCTCTAATGGATGCTTCTTTGTAAGACAATCTGCTCTTCATTCAGTGATTATAGACACATAGGAGAAAGAGTTCAGTAAAAAGGAGGAACAAGATGCTTGAAATTGTCAGTAGAATTTTTATTAAGTGTCGGGGACCATCCGGGACGGGTAGGCACGTCTGCTGGGGGTCTCTCGACCTGCAAGAGGGTCCTAATACCTGGAAGAGAGAGTGCGCTTGAGCGGGGATCTGGAGGGCTGATAGGCCGTGCTTAAACAGCAAATTTTATTTTTCAAAGGCCAGGAATAAGTACACTTTCTTCTGCTCTGGTTTACGTCATAGCAAGAGAAAATGCAAATGTATACCTTACATGGCTTATACAATAGAGAAATCAGATACACAATGGTTGCAAGAGGAAATGCAAATGTATACCTTACATGGCCTATAGAATTGAAAAGTCAGATACACAATCAGTGGTTGTAAAAAGTAACAGAATTTCCTGTGATCACAAAGCTTGTTTACATCCAGACATTATTCCTCCTGGCTGCAGGTATCTCTGGTTTGATCTTGTTTTAGAACTGAGATGTGAAAAGGTTTTCTGGTTTTGCTCATCAGAATATCTTTTAACGGATTCTCCTTTGTCTACTCCTGACTCAACTCAACTTCCCCATTCAGGAGTCTCTGTGTCAGAAATCAAAGCCATCCCTTATGGTGGCATTTGCTTTGCAAATATCCCGACAGTTAAACCATTATCTAGGGTACAAGGCAGTCAGGTAAGTAAAGAAAAGGTTAAAGCTTATTCCTTTTTTTTTTTTTTTGAGACGGGGTTTCGCTCTTGTTACCCAGGCTGGAGTGCAATGGCGCAATCTCGGCTCAACGCAACCTCCGCCTCCTGGGTTCAGGCAATTCTCCTGCCTCAGCCTCCTGAGTAGCTGGGATTACAGGCATGCGCCACCATGCCCAGCTAATTTTTTGTATTTTTAGTAGAGATGGGGTTTCACCATGTTGACCAGGATGGTCTCGATCTCTAGACCTCATGATCCACCCGCCTCGGCCTCCCAAAGTGCTGGGATTACAGGCTTGAGCCACCGCGCCCAGTTGGTTAAAGCTTATTCTTAAAGAAAGAGTCATAAAAAAGTTAAAAGCAGGAACCGGTTGCTGGCAGAGGGTCACTCGGTCTAGCAGCAACGCATAGTTTTAGGCCCAAACGATATTGTTGTTGATATTAGAAACTGACTATCCATCTTTAAGTTCCTTTTTCCGGATGGCTCAACTGCCTCCAGTAGGAAACTGTGTTTGAGATCTAACTTACCGTATAGTGAGACTCACGCCTTTTGGGGGTCTCACACGGGAATGTTCCCCACAATTAAGCAAGACAAAACAAAACAAAAAACCTTATTATATAAAGCGGTAACTGCAGATGGGCATTATTCATTGACAGTAGTCATTCATTTGCATGGAAGAGGATTATATTAGGAAATGAAGGGTCCTTTCTCACCAGCATTCCATTCCTTCCCAGATAGCCAAGATTTTCACACTCCAGTCATTAGAATGTGCTAACTTGGAACTTATGAATAAGAAAGTTATTTTTATTCTTCCTTAAATATATTCCTCACTTTTGCATTTCTAAGAGAATCCGTTAGGCTTTTACATTATCTCATACTTCCGCTATAAGCTTATTTTTTGCTTGACAATTATTTCATTTGCAGGGATAAAAAAATTCATTATGCAAGGAAATGCATTTTCCTTTGTGTGATAGTATTGTTGTTAAATATAGCCATGTCTTTTGAGAGGTTTTAGAAAATTGAAGTCATTAGGAGTACAAAATATAGCTAAGATTTCTAAACTGGCAATCAGAAGACCTTCAACCTGACTCTGGTTGTTCCACTAATTAAGAATGTAACCTCAGACAATGTATTTAACCTTTTTGGTCTTCAAAAATGTGTTTAACTTTTTTGGTCTTCTTTTTTAAAAGATGGAGACTCTTTGAGTGTATTAGCTTGCCACAAAAGAAAAAAAAAAAAACATATGGCAGAAGAAAAAAATTCAAGATTAGGGAAGTTAAAAGGTTTATTTAACACGTCAGATTTTTTATGTTACCAGAACAATTTCTCTTTTCATTCCTGTCAGGCCAATAATGACCAAATAAAGCCAAGGATGGTGCAGTTCATCCAATAAATAATAATATTTGAGCTTAATTATGAGGACAGTTCTGTAAAATATTGAGTTTGAGCCTTTGTAGATTGTACTGTTGTCATCTTATTTATAACTTCATACAGGCTTCATGATGCATGGTCTATATATATTTACCTATGATAATGCAGAACCAGGATCTTTATTTGGTCTTATAAAGAACTAGGCATTGTAATAATGGCATAAAATTTAACAGTCCAGAGCCAAGTGATACATAAGATGTTCTCCACTGGAATAGTGTGTTAGTTAAGGTAAATTTGGGAGTCCAACCATTATGTTAAAATTTTAAGACCAGTAAAACCATTCAAGTCCATTATTCTTACAAGAGACAACTGGTTTGGTAAAACTGACCATATAATGGTTTTGAGAAGGAAAGATTACATCTCTCCCTTCCCTGTTTCTGCTATATCCAATAAGCACAGTGGGTTTCAGCTCAAATAAATATCTAAAAGAATAAATGACATTGAAACAAGCACTGTATGTACTATGCTTTTTGTAAACTGCCCTCTTTGAATTTGTGAAATAGCTTGGAACAAGTAGGTGGCATGTAATGCTAAAATGCTTTCTCATGCTTTGGCATTGAGGAGTTTCCACAGTTCTCAATTGGTGATAATCATAGGGTGTGTTTGCACAGTTCAGATTTCACTAGAACACTTTGGAGGAAAACTTTGGGTGATTACCCAGGTTCAGTTTTTTTTAATTACTAAAATGTGGTTTTTACTTGTAAATTAACGTGTGTTATTGTGTTACAATTAAATGTTTACAGCTTGGAAATTATTTTCCTTTTCATTGAAAAACACTTCTGTTTACTTTTTCTCTGTAGGTCAGAGGAAACCCAATCCACATTGGAACAAGGCTTCTTAAGACATGGATATAATTTGGTGGTGAGATGGATTCGACGTTATTCCCCTGATCTTTCTCACATTCACCTCCTCCTTTGTGCATTCATTTCATCATAGAGGTGGAAATTTTAAACAATACAATCAATTATGTGTTAGTGATCTCAAAGAAACCTACACTAGGTAATTCTTTAAAATCTAAATTAGCAACATAATAATGGGCTGACTTCAGGATTGCTAAAATTTACCAACACCACATGATAAAAGAAAAATGCTATAATTCTAGTAAAGTGGTAAATAACATTTTTTAGGAAAGCATTTTAAATAATCTGAGAAAGGTTGTGGTAAACTCAAAATGAAATCTAGAAATAAATGTCATTAAGTGATTCCAATAGCTTTATAACTTTACTTTCATGTGGTTTATTTTATATTATCAGAATAGCCTTATGTAAGCCAAAATATGCCTGAAGGCTAACTCAAGAAATTTTTTATTTTTTACTTTTTGGGACTATCTAGCTCTGTCGCCCAGGCCAGAGTGCAGTGACGCAACCTCAACTCACTACACCCTCCAACTCATGAGTTCAAGCAATTCTCCTGCCTCAGCTTTGTGAGTAGCTGTGATTACAGGCACCCGCCACCATGCCCAGCTAATTTTTGTATTTTTAGTAGAGACCTGATTTCTCCATGTTGGCCAGGCTGGTCTCGAACTCCTGACCTCAGGTGATCCACCTGCCTTGGTCTCTCAAAGTGCTGGGATTACAGGCATGAGCCACTGAGCCTGGCCAACTCCAGGAAATTTTAACTAAGTTGTAGTAGGATGTTCTTAGTCTTTGCTGTTTTACAGAGGAACATAGTGCGAAGTGGGAGAGAAAAATCTTCTAATAGAGAACTTGCAGGGAATTATCCATCATATTTATTTTTTGTTGTTGATCCAATACTACCTTTAATTTTAATCCTTTCAATGAATTTACTTACCACCTACAACATCTGAATTCCTCATGACACGTAGCCTCAGGCTGCCTATTCTTTAGAATGAGGCCACCTGAGGGAGGGAGAACTATCTGTGGACAGACTCTGGAGGGGTCTTCATCTACTTGAATAGTTTGTAAAATTGGAAGCATGTGTGCATTTTCCTGGGGAAACAGCTGAAGGTTTTCCTAGTACTCAAAAACATAGCTTAGAAAAGGTTAAGAACTCTTGCTTAGGTAGAGTTAAGCACTAGTTTGACACCTAGTTCAAGGTCCTCAAATTTTATATGTTGAGTTACTTCTTTGCCCCACATCTAACAAGTTGTTTAGATTGTGTGCCACAGAAGTACTTGCCAATTGAGAAATATTAGTGGGATGGGAAAGAATATCAACCACTCAAAGCAAAGGCTTGTATACCACTGTCTGTTCATGTTTAATGTCTATGACTTTTCAAATTTTTTGACATGTAGGAAAACCTCCAGGATACAAAGAAAAGTAGAGTAGGAATCAGCAGTTTTCACTACAGAGTCCTCTCCCTTTTCTAAGCGTCCACCAAAGCACAGGTTTATGAACCCCCGAGAAAAGGAAGAAAGGTATTGCCAGAGTATGCCTTGCTCTCTCAGCATATCAGAACGTCAAGGGCCTGTGACTCAGTTAGTCAAACAGAACTGCAATGGAGTCATTGAGATACTATGGCTTCAAATCTTGCTTTCTAAGTGGTCCTAGCCTTGCTTTTTGTAGTATATAGTCTTCTACATGCACCAAGGACAGAGAAGTTATTCTTTTCAACACGTAATCTTGACTTAGATGATCATCCAGGTCAGTTACAATTAAGGAACAGATGCTTTTACATGTACCTAATTTAAGATATATCAAAATACTAGGGACACGCTACAGTTGGTCCTTCAGGCCCACTTTACTAACAGACTTTGATTCAGCAAACCATTTACTTTGCTAGTCTTTTATCTTTTATAAAAACATCTTGTGTCTTTTTTGTTTTGGTGGGGGGCGGGGGTTGAAACAGGGTCTCACTCTGTTGCCCAGGTTGGAGTACAGTGGCTCAGTCAGAGCTCACTGCAGCCTTGACCTCCGAGGTTCAAGCAATTCCCTCCACCTGGGCCTCTCACAGTGTTGGGATTACAGGCGTGAGCCACTGCACCTAGCTCCTTGTGTCTTTCTGTACCATTTTTTTCCTACTATAAATGCTCTCCTGGGCCCATCTCTGTTACCACACAGTTGACCTCAAAGTTTATCTCTACACCTTCCGGGTGAGAGTTCTCTCATAGAGAAAAACAGGACTGGTTAGAAGATTAATTACTTCTAACAATTTTTTTTTTTCAGTAACCATTTCTGCCCTTCAAATAAAATCTTACATAAAGTCCCAATAAAAAGAGTTAAATAAATTTTTTAAATTTAAAGCAGCTTTGTTTTAAGGATACAGTGGCTTCCAAATGGGTAAGAATGGTGAGTTTAAATTAGGGCTCTGAAGGGCCTCGTTAGAGAAAAAAAACATTAGCAGAAATGTTATATGTGTAAATTATTTTAAAGTACTTCAGCAGATCTTATGTGGAAGAACATGCATAGTATTTAGTTTAGCCTGTAACTCAATGATTCTAATATTTAATGAAGAATGCACAATTCAGAGATTGTCAATGAATGTGCTCTTCAAGATCCAGAACTGGATCCTGGCCCTTAGGAAGCCTGTCCTCCAAAAGTGGTTACTTCGACAGCTTTCCTTCTATCTGGATCAATAACTACTACTTCACTAATTAATAGACTGGATGTTGGAAATGGGACATTTTTTGGTAAAAAAAACAGTAGATTGTTGCCCAGAATGAAAAATGTCAAAAAAAAAAAAAAAAAATAGGGCCTTTTTAGGGAAATTAAAAATATTCAATCTATGTGTACTGGCTAACCTGTTTAGAAGATACTTCCCATACATGCATGAACAATAGAAATGGAGGGAGGGTTTGTGGCCTACACCCTTGGAAAAGATGTCCTAATCTAAATCCCCAAAGATTCCCGTGTTCAGCCTTGGATTCTGGAGGATTCCGGTTGTCTGATTCAGCTGTCATGGTGACAGAGTCCTGCCTCTGGAATGTTGTTATGTCTGCTTCAAGAATATTGCTGTCTGTGTTAAGGGAACTTTCCTTGCAATTTGCAATCATAGTGCCTAAAAGGACAGTGAGCTGAGATTTCCCTTAGACAACAGAATAGGTTGTATGAGTAGTTTTTGTTCTTGTTTTTTAAGGATTGTTTTGTATGTGAGGCAGAATTTAGACTGAGACCCTGTTTCTTCATAACTGGAGTAAGGTTATAGGTGGAGTAGCTAGCTCTGACTCACCTCATATTCATAGTTAGTCACTAGCAGAGACAGACACGTCATAATCAAGTTGACTAAAGTTGATCTTCTAAACTTGTTTGATTCAAAGAATAAGAGCACAGGAGCACAGTATTTATATACTACAAAATGATATTATTTAACTTTGATCCCAGTTTGATCATTCGTGCCTGTTATTATCCTGCAATAATGGTTTTGATGGCAAGAGTACTTCCAGCAACACCCAATAGTTACTTTAAAGCATTTACTAGACATTAGAAAAAGCATGTGATCTTCCTTCATAAATCTAATATTTATTGGTTAGATAAGATATTTAAGCCAAAAAAGTACTTACAAAATGTAAGGAGGTATATAGTGAATGAAAAAAAAATAGATAGTAAATACAGTAATGATTCAAAGAGAGAGATGAATCTGTGACTATTTGACCAAGGAAGCTATAAATATTGAAGCAGGTTTGTCATATACTTGGGATTTAGACAGGAGTTAATATAGATAAGAAATCGTTTTAACCAGCCTTTGGTGACAAAGATGGGTTAGGTTGAGCTTATGAAGTGCCCTGAGATGTCAGCTGAAGAGCTCAGATTCTAGAGTCTTTTTTGGTTTCAAGAAATGTGCCTTGTTTTGGGTGGGATTCAACAAAAACTTTTTGAAAGGGTAGCAACCCAGCCTCAGTAAAGTGTTACTGGGAGGATATTACATTTGTAAGAAATCTAGTCAACAGAAGGAAAATGAGCGTTTACACTTTAAGAGGTGGCAGGAAGTTAGTCCCCTCCTCATATTTAGATATCTACTAGGAAATAACTTTTGGTCATTTTCCCAGAATAAAGTACAGGCTGGGATTTTTAAGTCAACCTGGCAAGTGTTTTCCCAAGATAGGAAATTAGCACTGAAGTTAATGAAATGTCAGAGATTAAAACTGTAAACATCTTCCCCTGAAAGACACTGAAATTTCAAATGTTTGTGAAGCTTGCCTATCTTCTCCCCCCTGTAACTCATCTCCTTCTTCCACCTCTCCCTAACCTCTGTTTTCCTATCTCATTAATCTTTTATGAGCCTGTCTTAAGTAGATGGAGCAAGGATGGAGCAAGGTTGTAAATTCCCCTACACTGCAATCAAATATATAAAGGAAATGTGGGTTTAAAATTTCTGTATAACTAGTCTGATCTCCAAGAGTCTGAATTCTGTTGAGTAGGTGACTTGGAGAGATCAATTTATTCCAGTTAGCTGTATTCCAGCCGGCTATTCTTAGTCTGAATAGTTGAAAAATAAACTATTTATCTACTAAGATGACTCAAGTAATATACAATATGTTAGAGTTCTTCCTCTTTTTCTCTCCCTGAAGTCAATTGTGATTATAAGAGGATGAAAATTTAAATAGCATCACAGCAAATAACATGATTGTCTTAGTTGAAACCTTTGGAAAGTAGATGCTGAACCAGAGTAGGAGTTCAAGGGATTTATTGCAAGGCAAAGCCCCTGAAAATGAAAAGGTGAAAGAAGCAGGACTGGAAATGTGACACCTTGAAAAGAAAAATGTAAGGAAGCAGGCCTGGACAGAAAGACAAAGGCTCTGCCCATTCAGCAGCAAGTCTCAAGAAAAAAATGGTTATTAGAGGGATCCCACATTTGGCAGAAATAACCATTCAGTCATTGCGAGGAGCTACCCAGGAAGAGTGTTCCCTTGTTTCAAAAAGGTGATACATAATCCATTATGCAGGCTGTCAGCTCACTGCACTTCTTGCAATGGAATGATGAGTTCTTTTTTATTTGATGATTTAGTAAGCACGTTTTATTTTAGTTTGGTTCAGTTTTTAAATTGACAAATGAAAAAATGTATATATTTGTGACATACAACTTGATGTTTTGATACATGTCTACCTTGTAGAATGATTAAATTAACATATTAATCATTTCACATACTTAGTGATAAAAACATTGGAAATCTACTCATTTTCAAGTATGTTAGACATTATGATTAATCATAGCCACTGTGCTGTACAATATACCTCCAGAACTGATTTCTCCTGTATAACTGAAATTTTCTACCCTTTGACCAACATCTCCCCATTCCCTTCCCTCTTCCAAAGCTCCTGGAAACCACCATTCTATTTTCTACTATGAACTCAACATTTTTAGATACATGTAAGAGAGATGATATTGTATTTGTCTTTTTGTTTCTGGTGTATTTCACTTAACATAATTTCCTTCACGTTCATCTATGTTAACACAAATAACAGAATTATCTTCTTTTATGAGTCTGAATAGTATTTTATTGTGCATATATACCACGTTTGCTTTATACATTCATGGAGACAGGTTGATTCCATATTTTAGCTATTATGACTAATGCTACAGTGACTATGGAGTGGGCAGGGGCAGATGCTCATTCAACATACTGATTTCATTTCCTTTGGAAATATACTCAGTAGTGAGTGGGATTGCTAGATCATATGGAAATTCTACTTCAAAAATTTTAAGGAATCTCCATGCTGTTTCAAAATGGAGATTTCCTTCTTGAAGGTTGGTTGCTATCACAGGTTCTTTGGACTCGGGTTTTTATTGTTCTCTGCCTCAGTTGTTTTTCCTTTAATGTGACACTGCTGAGAAGCAACTGGTATCATTCTTAGGAAGTCTACTGCTCTCTCTTAATGAGGCTGCCATAACTTGGGATCTTTTCTCCTTTGTCTTGGTCAGGACTTATTGATCTTTTCTAAATATTTGGCCCTACCTTGGCTTTCAGTATGCTGTGACATTCTCTGGTGAGATCCCTAGGGAGATCTCAACTAACTTTTACATACCCTCAAGGGGACCCCATGGAAAGCCATGAAGTGATTATATATGGAATGTATTATCATGGAAAGAAAAATAGTTGAAAAATAAACTATCTACTAAGGTGACTCAGGTAATAGATAATATGTTAGAGTTATTTTTTTGTACTTTTTTTTTAAGTGCAAGCCTGTTCCAAATGTTACATGAGATGTATTTATACCAAACAAACAAACAAAAAAAACAGGACTACGTAGTGGCTTCCAGCTCTGACTGAAGCAGTTTTCAACTCTGCAGCTGTCTCCGGCTGTCTCCAGCTCTGTAGCAGTTTCCATCTCTGACTCCAGCAGTTGTCAGCTCAGACTAACTCCAGTAGTTTCCAGCTCTTATCAACTGAGTTCTTTCCAGCTACAGCCAGGAAAAAAGCACTAAGTCGGGGAGAGATGATCCAAGATGGCTGAATAGGAACAGCTCTGCATTGCAGTTCCCAGCAAAAATGCAGAGGATGACTGATCACCACATTTCCAAATGAATTTTTACTGCCCATAGACCAGGAGATTCCTGGGCAGAAAACTGTCACAAGTCTCCAGTGCAGCTGTTTCAGCTGGCATAGCGGGTCTCCGCACAAAAACTCACACAAATCCTGGTGCCGTTTCAACTGGAGACTGGAACGCCTGAGAGACAGAGTCACCCGTTCAACTGAAAAAAAAAAGGGGGGTGCTGAAACAGGGAGCCAGGTATCTGGCTTGGCTGGTCCCACCCCCACAAAGACCAGCAATCTGAGATGCTCTGGATTGAGAGTTTCACAGCAAGCACAGCTGGACCTGGGATGGTCCAGCTCTGTTGGGGGGAAGCGCATCCCCCATTACCGAGGCAGTCCACCAGCTGAGGCAGTCTGACATTACTGTGGCAGTCTGCCATTACCGAGGCAGTTCTAACTACACCCCTATAAATGAAACTGCAAGGAAGTTCACATGGCAGCTGGGCAGAGCCCACAGCAGCTCAGCAATGCCTCTGCTGGCAGACTGTGACTAAGCTACCTCTGTGCTAGGCAGGGCGTCTCTGAAAAAAGGCAGCAGAATGACAGGAACTTATAAATAAACCCCCACCTTCCCAAGACAGAGCACCTGAGAAAAAAAAAGGTGGTTATGAGTTCCACTACAGCAGACATAAATGTACCTGCCCAGCAGCTCTGAACGGAACAATGGAGCTCACAGTTCAGCACTTGAGCTCCTATAAGGGGCAGACTGTCTCCTCAGGCAGCTCCCCAATCCCCCTATAACCAAAGAGACACCTCATAAAGGAGAGCTCAGGCTGACACCTGGTGGGTATCCTTCTGGGACAAAGATAACAGAAAAAACACCTGGCAGCAACCCTTACTGTTCTACAGCCCCTGCAGGTGACTCCCAGGCAAGCAGGGTCTGGAGTGGACCTCCAGCAGTCCTACAGCAGAGGGACCCGATGATTAGAAGGAAAACTAAGAAACAGAAAGAAATAACTTCATCAGCAACAAAAAGGACATCCACTCAGAGACCCCATCTGAAAGTCACCAACCACAAAGACCACAGGTAGATATATTCACAAAGATGGGAAGAAACTAGTGCAAAAAGGATGAAAATACCCCAAACCAGAATGCCTCTCCTCCTTCAAGGGATCACAACTCCTCACCAGAAAGAGAATGAGGCTGAAGGGAGAATGAGTCTGATGAATTGACAGAAACAGGATTCAGAAGGTGGGTAATAACAAACTTCTCTGAGCTAAAAGATCATGTTTTAACCCAATGCAAAGAAACTTAGAACCTTGAAAAAAGGTTTTACAAAATGCTAATGAGAATAAACAGCTTAGAGTGGAATACAAATGAATCAATGGAGTTGAAAAACACAACAGAAGAACTTCATGAAGCATACACAAGTTTCAATAGCTGAATCAACCAAGCAGAAGAAAGGATATCAGAGACTGAAGATCAACTCAATGAAATAAGCAGGAAAGATTAGAGAAAAAAAGAGCAAAAAGAAATGAACAAAGCCTCCAAGAAATATGGGATGTGAAAAGGCCTAATCTGCATTTGATAGGTGTACCTGAATGTGACAGAGAGAATGAATCCAAGCTGGAAAACACTCTTCAGGATATTATCCAGCAGAACTTCCCAAACCTAGCAAGGCAGGCCAACATTCAAGGCCAGGAAATACAGAGAACACCACAAAGATATTCCTCAAGAAGAGCAACCCCAAGGCACATAATTGTCAGATTCACCAGGGTTGAAATGAAGGAAAAAATGCTAAAGGCAGCCAGAGAGAAAGATTGGGTTACCCACAAAGGGAAGCCCATCAGATGCACAGCAGATCTTTCAGCAGAAACCCTACAATTGCCCCAGAACCTAAAATACAATAAAATACACATATATATATATTTTAAAAAACAAACAAACAAACCAAAAAAGGCTCAGTGATTGATCTAAAACTTAAATCTAACTGGTGCTCTATGTTTTCATTTGCTAAATCTGGCAACCCTAGAAAATAGTTCTGTATCTTTCATTAATCACAGTGAATCACCCTACTTGGTGCACCTACTTCCAGATTACGGAAAGGTTAGCTCACCGAAGACTGCCTTTCAACATCCAAAAAGAAGGAGGGCAAAGCTCTTTTGCCTTTGGGATGACCACTAACTTTTTTAGCCTATTTTTTCCTCTCTCAGATTTTGACTGACACAAGGGAGACTGGGAAAAACTTCTAATAACCTTTTTCCTTTTGTTTTCTCTCCCTTCTCTTCAAAACAATTTATCGGGATCACAAAGGGTAGGCTTTGGGCTCTCCATTTTCTGTATGTCATAATCAATTTCTTCTTTTACCTGGCACTATAATCTAGTAAATGAGCCTGTCTTTTCATCACATTCAAAATAAAGTAGAAGAAATGTTAGAAAATCTTTTCTTCCTCAACAAAGTTCAGACATCATTACTTTTGTCATGCTACTGAGATCAAGAACATCAGGTTTCATGCATTCAATCATCCATTTAATAAGTTTTAGGCACATACCATGTGCTGGACTCTCTTCTACTGGGTAAGACAGAACAGTGAACATAAAAACATGGTCACCCCTCTAGTGTAGCTTTGAATCTAGAGAATTTAAGACTCAAAGCTGATGAAGGAACACTTGTTCTAGGCAGTGTTGGCCTAAAGTAATTACCCTCATGGTTCTACTTTGGTAGTAAAAGATTAGGCAAAAACATTAACAGCAAGAGGAAGAGGGGGGATAAAAAACAGGGATTTGGTAGTTGGAAAAACATCTGAATATTTCAGAGATAAAACCTCTCTTTATGGTTGCTATCATGGCCTTTATGTGTAGTTGGCAAGCTCAAGGCATAGTTAAAAAGGAGAGTTATTTGTATAAATAAATAAACAAATAAATAAATAAGAACAAAAAGGAATTGAGAAAAATCAAAGAAAACAGAGGATCTGTAATCCTTGGTGGAAAAAAAGTTCAATAATTTCATTAGGTGTAACTTAATGTCACCAGAACCATAAATTACCTAGTGGAAATTTTAGTGTTTTGTACTTAGCTTTGATTCAATTATCTATTGAGTGATGCAGTAATAGTGATCACTGACTGTGTGCTAAGGAGAATGAAAAGCTCTGATGACGTAATTATGTATGAAACATGCCCTCTCTGCCATAAAAGAGTTCAAGAAGTGAGAAGAAGACCTATAAAAATTGCTAAAATAATAAGGAATACAATGGAGGTATGAAACAAGGTCGCTTGTTAGCGCTTGGGTGTGCTTACAGAGTTAGAGCAGTCTTCACAGAGGTCTTAATGCTTATTTCCACATGTAGAAGGGTACAGCTTTTCTAGCTGACAAACGTAGGAATGAAAGGAATTGTGAACAGAAAGATTAGACTTTTCAAAGTTCTAAGGAACCTGTAAGTAGTTCTGTATAATTACAAGGGAGTTATGTGTGAAGGTTTCATGTCAGAAAAAAAAAAAGATAGACCACATTAAAAGTTCAACATTTTCCCTAAAAGTAATGGGTAGCTAAAATCTAATTCTGAGCTGGGAAGTAATATAAATATATATGTTTACAGGAACACTCAAAGTACTCACCTTAATAGTTGTCAAACTGTAGTATGCATCTGAGCCAACGGGAGGGCTAGCTAATATACGGTTTGCTGAGCCTTACTCCCAGGATTTCTGATTTGGTATGTCTGGATGAGACCTGAGAAAGTAATTCATAACAAGTTTTCAGGTGTTGCTGATGTTGCTCGTCTCAGGACTATACCTTGAGAACTCCTGGAATAGAAGCTAGAATGGAAGCAGGCAGGACCAAACCAGTGACTATAACTCAAAGTCATCTCTCTTTTTTATAGAAAATTTTTTCTTAATCTTCTCAATAACCTTTAAAAGTTAGTCTTTGCCATCGGCAAAAGTTCTTTACATTATTGCCCTTTTTTGAAAGAAATACATCATCTACATTTTTTTTTTTTTTTTGAGATGGAGTCTTGCTCTGTCACCCAGGCTGGCGTGCAATGGCACGATCTTGGCTCACTGTAACCTCTGCCTCTCAGGTTCAAGCAATTCTCCCTGCCTCAGCCTCCCAAGTAGCTGGGATTACAGGTGCCCATCATCATGCCCAGCTAATTTTTGTATTTTTAGTAGAGATGGGGTTTCTCCATGTTGGCTAGGCTGGTCTTGAACTCCTAACCCCAGGTAATCTGCCCACTTTGGCCTCCCAAAGTGCTGGGATTATAGGCATGAGCCACTAAGCCTGGCCCATCTACATTTTTAAGGCTAGGAAAAAAGGGGGATTTTTTTTCAAAAAAAAACCAAAACAAAACATATCAACACGTGTTTGTGTGTGTGTGTGTGTATTCAATTTGTTTTTCTTTTCTTTTTTCTTTTTTCTTTTTCTTTTTTACTATTAGAAGTGAGAACCACATGGGTGAAAATAAGGACCAGAGTTAAAAATGTGATGTTTCCTACACAGCCTATTTATTCCCCTACATGCTTCAATACACCTTTTAGCTTTCTTGAGGGTTAACTGTGCTTAAACTATGAAGTCATAGAATGATGTCACCCTAAGCCCACCCCCTCACCTCAATGCACATACAAAAACCCAGTATGCACATGATTCCTCTGCTCTCATCTGTTGGGGTAACCCAGAGAAGCCTTTGTTTTTCTGAGTGGGTGGGCTCCTTGGAGGTCATTAAACCTTAATGATCTTTGCTTCCACAGAAGAGTATACCCTGCCACGCTGTCAGACCAGGACACTGACTCTCACTTCCCATCTGCAAGAACAGTCCTGATTCCATGAGCCTGGAGTTCATAGCTCCTCCTTATATTACTTGAAAGGGAAAGAATGACAAAAACCACTTGTACCAGATGCCGTTCTGTCCTGACAGTCTGGCTTATAGAGTCTGATTTTGCACACAAACGCTTAAAGGACTTTCAGTTTCCCTGTTCAGGGCTTACATGTGAACCACATTCAGTGTCAGATAATGGCATGCATATTAACATAACTTTGCCAGTGAGAAACTCGTTAAAAACTGTAAAGCAAAAGTCAATTATCTAATGCGGCTGTGATGTGGTAGAAAGAGTACTGGAATTGCAGTTTTTAAAAGCTGGTTGTGAGTCCTCAATCTGCCCAATAATTTAGTTGAGAGAATTTAGGCATGTGATTGAGCCACTTCATTTTCCTCCTAGGTTCGAAGGGCACAGTAATACCTGCAACACAATGCACATCCAGTGAGAGAACACAAGTGAATGTATATGGTGTAATATACAATATGTAATGCATCCTATATTATGTGCTACGTATTACACATTATAGAGATATTACATCATCCATCCTTCATTCTCAAACTCACTATGACCACCTAATCCTAGCCACTATTTCCTTCCTTATGTTAGAAGGCATAGTGATAGTTACATCATATTAAAGACTCAGAGAGAGACTACATGTAAAATCACTTTATAAACTATAAAATAAGGCATATGTCATGAGTATTAGTACTTTAATATATTAAAACATAATATGAATAATAATGTGTTCTGTTATATAGTAAATACAATATATTATGTGCCATATATTATACATTAAAACCTATAATATAGTATTATTTATTATATTTTATTAATGTGTTATCTATGCCCTTTTATATATGATGGCATATTATATATGCATTGTTACATATTATTGTTGTTATCTGATATTATTATAGCTATATTTTTCAGGCAATCTGACCATGAGATGAGGCTAAATGATTTTAAAGTAGCTTTTACTTTTTAAAATAATAACTGTTGTTGAGAAAAAAGCTTAGACAGTGAACATAATAAAATGCTTTTTTTTTTTTTTTTTTTTGAGATGGAGTCTCACTCTGTTGCCCAAGCTGGAGTACAGTGGCATGATCTCAGCTCACTGCAACCTCCACCTCCCAGGTTCAAGTGATTCTACTGTCTCAGCCACACAAACAGCTGGGATTACAGGTGCACACCACCATATCCAGCTAATTTTTGTATTTTTAAAGTAGAGATGGGATTTTGCCATGTGGGCCAGGCTAGTCTTGAACTCCTGACCTTGTGATCCACCCGCCTCGGCCTCCCAAAGTACTGGGATGACAGGCATGAGCCACTGCACCTGGCCTTCAAATATTTTCATAAGCTGTGTGAACATAGTAATTTTACTGATTGTAGCACAGTCCGATGAGCAGAGAGATTTGCACAATTGTTTTGTTGGATCTTATAAAAAATGTTCAAAAACTGATATTCTAAGAAGATTGTGCTTCAGTCTACACATTGGGTTCAGTGTATACTGCTCGGGTGATAGTTGCTTCAAAACCTACAGATCACCACTAAAGAACTTATTCATGTAACCAAATGCCACCTGTTCCCCAAAAATCTATGGTAATAAAAAAAAAAATTTAAAAGAACATGTTTTCAAAGAATATGTAAAATTCCAACCGTAAATAAATAAATAAAAGCAGCACTGGGCTTCTATAATTCCTATCACTTACAAAGTCATGAGGATTAAAATGAATTTGTTCTAAAAGTTTTTATTCATATGGATCTGCCTCCAAACTCACCTAGAGTGGACTTTGAGATTAAGTATTCCCTTAATCCTCATTCATGTGTGATGTGCACTAGGATGAGTTAACGTCCCAGCCATGTGTGGTGTCTCTCCACCATTAAGGTACACAGTCAACAGGTGGTAGCAGGGGCCTACAAATCTTTTGTAAGGGAAACTATCCATGCATTTTCTGGTCTTATTACAAAAGCAAGAACATCTTTATTTAGACAGCTAACATAGAAATTATTAAACTGTAAAACTAAACCTTCTATAAATTTCTGTCATCTATCTATTTACAAGAGCTAGAAACATCAGGCATTATCTTTGACATTTTCCTCCACTTCAGGTCATAGAGAATTTACTGCTGAAACCGTCAGCAGTTGGTTTTTCTCTCTAGGTGTTTACATAGTCCACCCTCTTTTTTCAGTCTCCCCTGTGGCCACCAAATCTGGCTACTGTGTCCTCTGTCTGGTCTGCAGCAGTCATCTGCTGAATGTTCTCCTATCATTCACTCTGTTCTTCTCAGTGCAGTGACCTTTTTACCCCAGAAATATGCCCTTTGAAGGCTTGTCTCTGTTCTTCGGACTAAACTCCAAACCTTTAACTCAGTCTACAAGCCTTTGAATTGTCTTCTGTGCCTACCTGGGAGTGTCACCTGCAATGGGCTTATCTTCATTCTTTATTACTGCCATCCTTATTTTCTCCAATTGCTTCTGTGGGCCAAAGCCCCTCCTCTTCTGCCATCTGCTTTTTGTACACGTTTCTTTCTCTGCCTGTAGGATCTGCTACCTCAACTCCTTTTTATCTGACTGTTATCTATTCAGCCTTCACATTTCCTGTCATGTGTCACTTCCATAGGATACTGTCCCTAAACTCCCAAGACAATTAAAGGTCCCTTGTTAATAAACTCACATAACCAACTTCATCACTCTCATCACCCCTGGATTTCATCTAATTAATTATAGACTAACAAACTATTCCTACTCAACGTGTATCTCCAACATAAAAAAAGCACCTGATTGGAACCATCTTAGGCAAGTCAGGATGAGCTGGTCACCCTAGTGTGCACTCAAAAATGTGTTTTTTAAAATGATGTTTAAGTAGCAGAGTTCTTTTGCTGAAGCTGCTGCTTTTGTTAGCAATCCTTAATTATCAAGGTCCTAAACTTATCTCTTTTTTTCTTCAAATTTAACAAATGAAATAGCTTATTTCTACAGTTAATTTCTTTTGGGTAACTTTTATAAATTTTTACAGAATTCTCAGACGGCTTTCAGTTTACCAACTGGTAGAATTTATTAGGAAGTAATTTTTAATAAAACCTAGTACTGCCACTAAGAAGAAAGTTCACGTTTTACTTGTACCACTCACTATATGACCTTAAAAAGACTCAATATATTGTCTCATCTATAGACCTAATAATTCTAAATTTAAAGGATTGTAATAGCAGTCAGATTCAACCATGTATATAAAATACCTAAAATAGCAATTGCATTACAGTAGATGTTGAACGAATTTATGATTCCCTCTCTAATCAAGATGTTTCCTGACTAGAAAAGTGAAAACACTGCCTCCTTTCACTTTGGTCATTTATGAGAGCCACAGGTTCCCTTACACAGAGCACAGTATTTCTCTTAATTGTCCACTATCAACTTGAAACCCTTGTGATTTGCAAAGAAGTCTTTATATATCACTGCCCAGGGAATGTTTTAAATGAATTTTTTTGTTGTTGTTTTCTTCAAAGACATATGTAAAGTGCTTTGGTGCTTTTAGGTAATTTTATTAGTAGATGTTCAATTTTCATTAAGACATGATATGCACAATGGGGCAGAGGCCACATGCCAGCTGCAGAGAGAGCAAGCCCTTCCCTGCTTCAGGTGACAGCTCGCGCTTTTGTTTCCATGAGACTTCAAGGGGAAGTTCTGTGGCAGTATTTATTTGGTTTATGGTAACCTCTCAGATGTATTGCATCTGCTCTGCAGTTAAGGATGTGGGCTCCCTTCTGGTAACTCACTGCCTGATTCAGACAACAGGCATGTTTGTATTCCTCGGCTTTGATCTTTTCTGCCTGGTATCTAAATGAAGCCTTTCTTGTGGCTTCAAAGCTAAATGGCTTGTTTGGTTTCCAGTTACTAAACAGCTCTGCTCCTGTCACTACTGGGATTCCCCTATCCTGGATTCTAACACCTTCAGTTGGAGAGCTATAGGGATCCTAGACAAAGTAAAACTAACATGTAAAAGTCTAATATGGTGTGCAACAGAGGGCACTAGTGCTTCCTGGGGTGGTGCACGCCAAGATTCAAGTTAACCCTATGGTGAGACCTCAGGGTTGAGGTTAGAGGGTCAATGGAAAGAGAGAAAATGATAGGAAAAATTGATATTCTTAAAAGAATGTATGGTACTGTGGTTAAGGGTATGGATGCTGAATTCAAACAGCCTGGGCTGTGAACAATTAATTATTAGCTGTTGCCAAGCCTAAGATTTCCTGTCTACAAATGAAGGGTGATGATAGTACTTACTTATCTTATTGTGAGTATTAAATGAGAAGATAGAAATAAAATGCTTAGTACAACATTGCACACATAGCCATGACTCAGTGAATACTACCTTTTGGTTATTAGTAGTAGTGATGTGCATTTTTACCAATACTTAATGTGCAAAAGAAATGGTCTCTCTCATTCTCTGTCTAGGGAAATGGAATTGATTCATAAAAATAAAATTCAAATGTTTATGGCTGTGAATATTCTCCGATAGCTTTGTCCTCATTTATAGCAAGCACTCGAGCGACACAAATAAAAACACAGAGTACTTTAAAAAATTATTTAGTGTCTTTTCATTCTTCCTGAATCTCATTATTTATAATCTATAATTTGATTACAGGACAAATTGTAGTCTGAATCAGTTATTTGGTCAGCTGACTAGTACATGAGACTGTCAGCTCTTTGAGGTCAGGGCCCCAGGACCCAATACACTGCATCTCAGCTCCTGCTACAGACACTTGACCATAAAGAACAGTATAGTACAGTGACTAAGTGCCCGTGGCCACCACCTTACAGCTATGCTTTAAGCTGCTGCTGGCTGAAAAAGATTTCTTCCCCCCAGTTTCCTCACCTAAGAAATAGGGATAATTAAACTTGATGCTTGTCAGCTGTATGAATAAAGAAAGATAACATGTGTAAAGTACCTGAGACGTATCAATTGCTCAGTTAACTGTTGTCAATATTACAATAATATAGACAAATGGCTTGAGCCCTAGGATTCTGGTAACTGCCATGTTCTATGATCACTACTTTGGGTTCCAGTTCTATTCTACTTTCCTATTTTGTACTATATTTAATCTACCCATTTCATTATGCTCTATAGAGGGAGAGAGTGCAATAACTTCTAAATGAATAAGTAGCCAAATAAACAATGAAGATGTAGGAATTTTTGGGTGTGTGTGTGTGTGTGTGTGTGTGTGTGTGTAAAACAATAATATATCCATGATACCTGAATGCCAGTAGGTTCCTTACTACATTTTGCTTAGCTTATATGACAAATAGGACTTCTCAGAAAGTTTTATTGACTGGTTTTACAGTTCTGTAAAATTCCTCTGTTACAATTCCAGTGCTTTTTAAATCTCCCTCCTCCAATGTCTTCCTTTCTGAACCCTACTTCTGCAAATACCGGTGCTCTTTCAGAACTTGCTTAGTACTTAAAGTAGAGAAACAAACAGAATATGTTCTAATCTTTTCCCTTCTGCTTTATTTCTCCCAACGAATTGGCCATGTAAGGATTTCCCTTTAAAAAGTGTCAGGGGTAGGTTTTCCTAGTCCTGTAGCTGTTTAATAATTTCATCTCATTAATATCTCACTAATAATATATATTATTAGATCAGATTTATAGAGATCATGAATTATCACTAACTCCTTCTTTGATACAACTGAGTGACCTATTCTCTTTTTTTCTTTTGTTGCAGACCTTGTCTCAAGAAAAAATGAGTTACCTGTTCTTATCATTAAATCTGGATTCTTTGTATTGGCTTTTATTTTTAATATAAAGATTTACTTATTTATTTACTCATTTGGACTTTTAAGTATGAATTTTATTGTGTGTTTTGCTGCATAATGAGCAGCTCTCCTAAGTTAGCTGAATAAAAAGTCCAACTAAATGCCCTGGAACAAAAGATTCAAATCTTAATGTTTTTCAAAATAATATTTCCTAGTTATACCCCAATGAATAAATTAATCACTAAAGATTCTTTTTTAATTACTTTTAAACTCTGTTTTTAAATTTCAATAGATTTAGGGGTTTGACATATAAAGATTCAAATAAGGCAAAATCCTATGATGTGTGTTTGTTTGCATGTATATACTTTCTTAATTAAATGAAGAAATTTGACAAATGAGAAGGTATTAGGAATAAAATAATATTAGATAACATTAGCTGATAGAAAGATGTTAGAAGGGTATTAGAAAAAGAAATTAAAATAACTTTCCATTTGCTCTTTAGGGAAAAATACTTGCTTAGGTCTTTAATATTTGCTTAATAATTATGTGAGGACAATATAAATTATAAATTCAATGTAATTATTCCATATTTCAGTGGTTCTCATGGTTTTTGTTCAGGACTATATATATATTTAGTGTGAAGAAACCAAAGATATTTTGTTTACATAAATTGTATCTATTAATATTTAGTGTACTCAATATTTTTAAAAACTGAGATTTAAAAAATTTTATTTAATTATTTTTAATACTAGTTTACTAAATGTGAACATAAGTAACATATATATCAATAATTAATACAGTTTTTAAAGCAAAAGAGGTTTAGTAAAAAGAGTGGCATTGTTTTATATTTTTGCAAATGTCTTTAATTCCTGGTTTAATAGAAGACAGCTGGATTCTTGTAACTGCTTCTGTATTCAATCTGTTGCAAGGTGTTGTTTCGGTTAAAGTATATGAAAAAAACCTGGCCCCACACAGACATAGTTGGAAAAGGAAATAATATTTTTATAGCCCGTTCAGATTAATGTATATGTTCTTCCTTGGTACTAACTCTGCAGTTTCTTAAAGATTCATTGCAATGTGCAATTTGAAATCAGATCAATGAACTTTGTATACTTGGTTTATCTACAGGAGAATGAGTGTGGAAAAGGAAAACCATGTTTTAGTAACACTGTAAAGATATTTTTGTCCTTGTGGTTCCCATAAAAGGGTCCCAAGGATACATATGGCTGCCCAGACCACACTTTGAATCTTACAGCCATGCAACAGTATAAATTTATAATCTTATCTTGAGACACAAAGAACCAGCACTATTGAGAAAATAATGCAAGAAGCCAGTAGGTAACTTGCCTAGACTTTGCCCAGCTAGCTAACCCAGGAGGGAAACAAAATTTGAATTCAGTCTTCTCTTTTTATCTCTCTAATAAGCCATATGCCTTCCAAAAAATGCAGAAGTAAGTGAGGAAAGACAGAGGCATACAGTGTGATTTTTCCCTGCAGACCACAATTCTTCAGAGATAAATTGAGTTTAATAGCTACTGAGCACCAAGTTTTAGAAAGACTATGATTGGTCTTTTGGCATTGCTATAAAAACACATTGGGTGAGAAGCTCCTCAGTGGGAAACAAATCCCAAGGTGAAATTTAAAGAAAAGCAGAACTGAGGTAGAAATACGAAGGAAGAGTTTGGGAGAGAGAAAAGGATAGATTAGGTAGTCCAGAACTGAAGTTGCAAAATCCCAGAGAAAGGTTATTTCATTTCAGAACGAGCCTGCCATTGTGTGCCCCAGGACTCAGAGGAGTTGTCTGCAGAGGTGAATGAAGACCTTTGCTTTACTGAGTTCTCTGTCCTCTTCCCTCCTTTTAGATTTTCTTTTTTATTATTATTATTATTTTTTTTATTTATTGCATTTTAGGTTTTCGGGTACATGTGATGAACATGCAAGATTGTTGCATAGGTACACACTTGGCAGTGTGGTTTGCTGCCTTCCGTCCCCTCACCTGTATCTGTCTAGTGCAGGACAAGGAATGAACAGGATTCCTTGAGGTATTCACAGTGTCTTCATGTCTTAGCACTATTCAAGTAAAGATAGCAAACAAGTTAAACAGAATAAAGGTAATCAAAGAAATCTAGAAATCAAAAGTATCCATATTAGTTTAATGTGTTTAATATGGTACTGTGATATACGCAGGTATAACATAACAAATTTCTGCCTCAGCCAGATGGTGGGAAAGGAAGCCAGCATCTACTGAACACTTGCCTCATGCCTGTCACCCTGTTCCATGCTAGGGATAAATAAATGAAAAACTCAGTAAATACCAAGGGTGTCCTCCATGTCACCCTAGCAGAAAAACTGGATTCCCTGAGAATGTCTAGGAAATTTTGCACTATTCGCATGAAATCTGTATGACAACTACAGGTTTTTCTAAATTGAAAACTACTTCTAATGTCAAGAATTAAACATTTTATATGTCATGACCTGTATTTTTGTCTATTTGTTTCTTTTCAAGAAAATATGGAAGCCAAAACAGATAGTTCATAAGGCAAATCTAGGTAAGTTTCTATTTTTTATGTTGGTTTAGCAAATAGCACAACTATGCTGTTATGTTGGGAATAAAATTAGAAACCCAAAATAATCACTTAAAGTTCAATTTGGTTTGTAAAAATAGATTTGGTTAAAATTTAACTTTACTAAACCAACTGTAAATAGAAGTATTTTTATTAGGCATTTAAAAAACATTTTAATTCAAGGCAGGGATATGATGGAGGAAAGGAGAAAGCCATATGGCCATATGTTGATTTGAGGGTTGTTGTTTTTTTGGGTTTTATTTTTATTTTTATTTTTATTTTTATTTATTTATTTTTTTTTTGAGATGGAGTTTTGCTCATGTTACCCAAGCTGGAGTGCAATGGTGCAATCTTGGCTCACTGCAACCTCCACCTCCTGGGTTCAAGCGATTCTTCTGCCTCAGCTTCCCGAGTAGCTGGGATTATAGGCATGTGCCACCACACCCAGCTAATTTTGTATTTTTAGTAGAGATAGGGCTTCGCTATGTTGGTCAGGCTAGTCTCGAACTCCTGACCTCAGATGATCTGCCTGCCTTGGCCTCCATAAGTGCTGGGATTACAGGCATGAGCCACCATGCCAGGCCTGTTACGAAACTTCTAAGACTAGAAGAGCTTTACAGTATAATTTACAATTACTGAAAGTAAAAGCTGCCATATAGTTCTCTATGATTAGGTTTGTTGTCTCCAGTCTGTCTTCCTGGATTTAAGGATAATTTAACAAAATAAAAATAAGTTTGTTGTCATTTCTATAGTAGCAATTCTTTTTTTTTTTTTTTTTTTTTTTTTTTTTTTTTTTTTTTGAGATGGAGTTTTACTCTTTTTGCCCAGGCTGCAGTACAATGGCATGATCTCGGCTCACCGCAACCTCCGCCTCCTGGGTTCAAGCGATTTTCCTGCCTCAGCCT
Organism: Saimiri boliviensis; assembly: GCF_048565385.1. Taxonomy (NCBI): domain Eukaryota; kingdom Metazoa; phylum Chordata; class Mammalia; order Primates; family Cebidae; genus Saimiri; species Saimiri boliviensis. Next base: position 70,179,539 of record NC_133463.1, read on the forward strand.
CCTGAGTAACCAGGATTACAGACACCCACCACCTCCGGCTAATTTTTGTATTTTTAGTAGAGACAGGTTTTCACCATGTTTGCCAGGCGGGTCTCAAACTCCTGATCTCATGATCCGCTGTTTTGGCCTCCCAAAGTGCTGGGATTGCAGGCATGAGCACCACGCCTGGCTTATAGCAGCAATTCTTATAAAGCCTTTTCAAAAATTGTTCAAAATGTTGCAAGTAACCAGATAATGCTAGTGATCGAGTATACTAGTCTGTAAGCTTCCCATCTATTGGAATCTGTTCAGTATTTTTACCTATGGCTTTACGTAGTATCTGGGACACAGTAGTTGCACAATTTTTGTTGAATGTTTTCAATTAGATGTATAGAAAAGTACTTCTTTATTATTCCTGTTTAGGAAATTTAGAAATTTAGAAATACTGAGTATATTTTGGCCAACCTCTACCCAAGGTTTTACTGCCTAGGCACTACCTGTAAGTCAGGGTTGGGTTGCACTAAATGGGGCTCTCCACAGAGTCAGAGAGGAGAGATCCTGGGGAATCAATCAGATGAAGGCAGGAAGGGTACTGCCCGAGGGGTCCCTAGTAAAACCACAGGGCTGAAAAAGAAAGAAGAAAACCACGTCTAAGAAGATTGCTGAGTTTGGAGAACAAAATAGCCAAGAGAAAATGTAGAAGTGAGATAATATTTAGAAATTGGAGGGGGCCGGGCGCGGTGGCTCAAGCCTGTAATCCCAGCACTTTGGGAGGCCGAGGCGGGTGGATCACGAGGTCGAGAGATCGAGACCATATTGGTCAACATGGTGAAACCCCGTCTCTACTAAAAATACAAAAAATTAGCGGGGCATAGTGGCTCGTGCCTGTAATCCCAGCTACTCAGGAGACTGAGGCAGGAGAATTGCCTGAACCTAGGAGGCGGAGGTTGCGGTGAGCCGAGATCGCGCCATTGCACTCCAGCCTGGGTAACAAGAGCGAAACTCCGTCTCAAAAAAAAAAAAAAAAAGAAAAAAAAGAAATTGGAGAGATGAGAAAGCCTGTGAGATCAGCAGGCAAAAAGATAGGGAAAATTAATACAGTTGGAAGTGAGCAGGATGTAAATCTATGCATGGTGAGCATGCAGTGTGCTCTTCCTTTTACATGGACGTGTCTACATCTTCCAAGAGATGGAAGAACTCCAAGTTTCACTACACCAGACCAGATACCCCCAGTCATTCTGCTTAGTGCTTCACTGGAGGAGAATATTTCTGAAAGCCAGATACCACCTTCACTGCTTGCGATACTAGGTAAAATAAGAAGAGTGTCCTTTCTCCTGGCATGACCCTCTTCCAGCATATCCTCTTCTTCCCTACCCTCAATAGATCAGTGGAAGCTCCTGCTTGTGAACCTCCTCAATGCTTGTAGAGATGCCAGTACTATTTATTTAAACCCAGAATGTCTTATGCTATCTTAAGCCTATCAACTTAGATTCTTCTTTTTTCACTTAGAGAACAGATTTAATAGTGTTTATTTAAATATCATCCAGCCATCTTTCCTTCACTTCCCAAGTTAATAGGACCCGAAAAACATGTAACGCCTTCTTCTTCTTCTTCTTTTTCTTTTTTTTTTTAATGTGTAGAAGAGGCACCCTTTTTTTTTTTAATTTTTTTTCTGTTAAGTTTCTTTTTTTTTTTTAAATTGCATTTTAGGTTTTGGGGTACATGTGAAGAACATGCAAGATTGTTGCATAGGTACACACATGGCAGTGTGGTTTTCTGCCTTCTGTCCCGCGCCTGTATCTGTCATTTCTCCCCATGCTATCTCTTCCCACCTCCCCGTAACGCCTTCTTTATAAAAATACTTAGCATATGAATGAACAAGTGAATGAATGGCTGATTTTCACTTAGGAAGAAAGGTGGTAAAGATAATTTAAGATACCTCAGCACCTACACCCTTTGCCTTTATGTATGAAGACACTTTGTAGTTTCAAGATGATGATAATGACATGATTAAGGAAAAAGTATTAGGTTGGTACCAGAGTAATTGTAGTTTTAATAGAAAAAGATGACAAGCTTCGTTGTGGCTTGTCAGAGCAAACTGTGATGACAGAGTGCCTAGATCTGAGTACTTGCTCTGCTGCTTACAAGTCCTATGAACTTGTTAAAGAAAGGGAACAAGAGTTCACCATCTTTTAGCTACTTAGAAATACACAATATATTTTAACCTGCTATTTAGAAATGGACAATACTTTAGTCATTTTGCTGTGCAATAGAACACCAGAGCTGATTCCTTCTATCTAACTGCAACTTAGTACATATGGGTGAAAATTCTCCTCTTTCCCAGTCCACCATCCCACCCCACTTCTGGCATCCACCACCCACTCTCTATGTCTACGACTTCAACTTTTTTAGATTCCACATATAAGTGAGATCATATGACATTTGACTCTGTGTCTGGCGTGTTTCACTTAACATAATGTCCTTTAGGTTCATCCATGTTGTGACAAATGACAGAATTTCCTGATTTCTATTGGTCTGATTTGCTCTTTCCATGTATTAAAATATCACTTTGTCCTTTATAAATATACACAATGATTGCTGGTCTATCAAAAATAAAACTAAGCAAAGAACTTCATCTTATAAGGTTTTAAAGAGCAATAGCCAGTACAGAGTGTTTGCTAATGTATTAGGTAATGTGAAGGCTATCAGAATGGAAACCCTGGACTCTACTTTCTCATAGAAAACAAGATATTTGGAAAGATAAGGCATAAAAGCTCAGTCATGGAGAAGTGGCTGTCTAAAGGTTCTCGTATGAAAAAGCCCAGTGCTGTTCAGAGCTTGTGCTTAGGGTGCATTTGTTTGTTCTAACACTGTATCGCTATTAGCTCTTTAATTCATTTTGAAGTTTTTAAGTTTTTTTATTGCATTTTAGGTTTCGGGGTACATGTGATGTACATGCAAGATTGTTGCATAGGAAGTTTTTAAGTTTTACAGTGACCATATCCACAAGTACATGCCACCTCAAGCCCCTACCGTGTGAGTCAATCAGGGCTTGATCTTGTGCAAAACAATCTGCTTTTCTTGTTTGCTGTGTGTTTTAGGCATGGTGTAGACAGAAAGTTTTGTTAGATTTGACTTCAACAAAATGACTTAGCTGGCATTCATGTGAGAACAATTTGTCCTCCTTAAGTACCACTATTTTAATAAACACAAAGCACTAAGTTGGGCTTAAAATGATTTGCTTTGAAAAGGCTGTGGTTGCAACACCCTCACCTCTAAGAAATAGACCACTGCTTCCAGAACTGTGCCAGAAACTCATCTTCCCTCTCTTTAGGGCCTGACTTGAGGCTGGAGAGAAAGGGGGTTCCTGACAGAGGGCAGTATACCCATGCCAGTCTTGTCTTTCTCTTGGGTTTGGGGGTAGAAATTAATGGGTGTTCATTCTCCATCCAACAAGCCTCTCAATCTACCAGAAAATGAGAAAATGTGTTCATTGTAAAGTCTGGATCATTTCAGCTTTGAATCAGAGGACTGGTATTTCTCTTGTGGACTTCAAAACACACACACACACAAACACACACGTCACTAATACAGGTTTTAGGTTAAGACATTAAAGGACATTTTTCTCTCTCTTCATTTCCTATATTCCCCTCCTGCCAACTATCACCCTTTTTGGCCTTTTATTTGTTTACAAGCCTTGCATTTCAAGCCACTGAAGAATCCAAATCTTGTTCACTAGAAAATTGGCTTTCCATTAAGGAAGGAAATTTGTAAGAGCAAAAAAGCTTAGCAGAACCCATTCTAAATAGCTTCATCTCCCAATGATTCAAGGAGCTGGAACTTGGTGATTCCTCACATTATTCTCTGAATGCCATGACCTATATGTCAAAGTGAGAGGACGCTTGTGGATGCTTCTTGTCTTTGAAAAGCAATGCTCCAGGGACAAAGAAGTTCTTTTTCTGGGCGGTAACGATGGCCATGAGGTGGGAGCCATAAACCAGGCAAGCCTGGGCAGTGTGCATGCTGACATTTTTCATTCCTAATGTCCCACAAGTATTTTAGCTTCAACAGAGCCTCTGTGCAAATGAAAAGGAACTTTTTTGTTTCTAGATTTTGTTATATTATGTTTGAAAATTCTTACCAGCCTCCCAATCACCCATATGAAGATAGACTGGCAAAACTATTTTTTACTACCTTTATGTCCTCCCATTTTACAAGCAAAAAGAATTAATACTATTAGTGTTGCTTCCTGTGGGTGAATAAAATTCATGATGCTTCTTTCCCCAGACCTTTTTGTCTGTGCATTCAGAAATCCCAGCAGCTATTGTTCAGCCTGGACTGCCCACAACCCATCCCTAAGCAATGTGCAAGTAGGCAGATTAGATCCCAGACATAAAAATTAAAATTTTAGAAAATTTAAAAAGCATGGTCAACTTTTATCTGAAAGAAAAGAACAAATATTTTGCACAAAGATGGAGATATGTTGGTTTATTTTTTCCCATCTAGAGATAGTTAAGACTTTCATCTCCTTTGCTCCCCCTAAACCTCCAACTTCCATCCCTAAGTACCATATTCTTTGGTGGAAAAGTCCATTCAGAGCCCTTTCTTTCCTACCTGCCTTCCTCTCTCCCTTCTCTCTCCCTTCCTTCCTTCCTCCTTCTCTCTTTCTCTCTCTCCCATCTTCAAACATTTTTTGAATGTGTGCTATGTGACAGACACTGGGCTCAATTATAGGAATAAAGCAGCAACCATTGGTCAAGTAAGTAGTGACACTGTCAAATATTCTTGTGTGCATATATAAATCATAGATGCATGTGCGTGAGTTCTGTATGATCACATCCTGTTATTTATGTACTTGCAAAATGACACCTGAGTTTTTCCATATAGACAGTAGTTACTCAAAGGTGGCACCTGAATGTTTATATGGCTATAAAACAAAGAAAACTAGGAAGTTTGACATTATTAATCTCTATGAAATTATTTTATTTATTCAGGACAAACATATATTTTCATGTAGCCATGTCAAAACAAGTAATGTGCACAGATATATAAGCAATACATTCCTATATTTGGGGTAAGAAGAATCTGGAGAAAATTATGAATCTTCTGTCAGAGGGAAAATGTATATAGCTATGTAAACATAAAAATTTGCTTATGATTTAGGAGTCAAGGATTTCCTATTCAGTCATGAGCTTCTTTAATCCAGATTAGTAAGCCCTGATAACAAATAATGAAAAAAATGACCAAAATAAACTGCATGCAAATAAAATACTTTAACATTTTTTCTCTAAATATTTTAAATTTTTTAAAAAATTAGTTACATCACACGGCTAGCCAGTTTTCCCAACACCATTTATTAAACAGGGAATCCTTTCCCCATTGCTTGTTTTTGTTGAATTTGTTAAAGATCAGATGGTTGTAGATGTGTGGCATTGCTTCCAAGGCCTCTGTTCTGTTTTACTGGTATACATCTCCGTTTTTGGTACCAGTACCATGCTGTTTTGATTACTGTAGCCTTGTGGCATAGTTTGAAGTCAGGTAGCATGATGCCTCCAGCTTTGTTCTTTTTGCTTAGGATTGTCTTGGCTATGTGGGCTCTCTTTCAGTTCCATATGAAGTTTAAAGTGTTTTTTTTTTTCCAGTTCTGTGAAGAAGGTCAATGGTTGCTTGATGGGGATAGTGTTGAGTCTATAAATTACTTTGGGCAGTACCTTACACTAAAATTAATTCCAGATGGATTAAAGATTTAAACATAAGATCTAACACCATAAAAATCCTAGAAAAAAACCTAGGCATACCATTTGGGACATAGGCATAGGCAAGGACTTCATGACTAAAACACTAAAAACAACAGCAACAAAAGCCAAAATAGACAAATGGAATCTAATTAAACTTAAGAGTTTCTGCACAGCAAAAGAAACAATCATTACAGTGAACCAGCAACCAACAGAATGGGAAAAATACTTTGCAATCTACCCATCTGACAAAGGGCTAATATCCAAAATCTACAAAGAACTAAAGCAGATTTACAAGAAGAAAAAAAAAATCCATTCAAAAATGGTCAAAGGATATGAACAGACACTTTTCAAAAGAAGACACTTATGAGGCCAACAAACATATGAAAAAAAATGTTCATCATCACTGGTCATTAGAGAAATGCAAATCAAAACCACATTGAGATACAATCTCATACCAGTTAGAATGGCTATCATTAAGAAATCTGGAGACAACAGATGCTGGAGAAGATGTGGAGAAATAGGAACACTTTTACACTGTTAGTGGGAGTGTAAATTAGTTCAACCATTGTGGAAGACAGTGTGGCGATTCCTCGAGGATCTAGAAATAGAAATTCCATTTGACCCAGCAATCCCATTACTGGGTATATACCCAACAAGCACACGTATGTTCATTGCGGCACTGTTTACAATAGCAAAGACCTGGAACCAACCCAAATACCCATCAATGATAGACTGGACAAAGAAAATGGGGCACATATGCATCATGGAATGCTATGCGGTCATAAAAACTGATGAGTTTGTGTCCTTTGTAGGGACATGGATGAATCTGGAAACCATGATTCTTAGCAAACTGACACATGAACAGAAAACCAAACACTGCATGTTCTCACTCAGTATTGAACAATGAGAACACATGAGCATAGGGAGGGGAATGTCACACACTGCGGTCTGTTGTGGGGTAGGGGACAGGGGAGGGACAGTGAAGGGCGGGGAGGTTGGGGAGGGATAACACTGGGAGAAATGCCTAATGTAAGTGACGGGGGGATGGAAACAGCAAACCACCATGGCATGGGTGTATGTATGCAACAATCCTGCAAGATCTGCACATGTACCCCAGAACCTAAAGTACAATAAAAAAATTAGTTACTTGACTTTTTGGAATTAATGTCTCAATCTTCATATTTTATTTATGTGTAAAAATTGTCATTGTAACATAACTTGTCCAATTACATCCAACAAGTATAATGCTATTACACTGGTGACTATATTTGAGCACTCACTTGTGTCTCTGTATATTTATTATCTTACTTAATTTTCATGGTCATACTAGTAGTTTTCTTTTTGGATAGACGGGAACAGTGAATTTTATATAAGTGATGTGAATCACAAGTTTACCACATCTCATCAGTGTTGGAACAAACCTCTGTTCCTGAGTAGTCCCCATGCAGACCCCATCTTCCTAATCATTGTGTCCTGTTGCCTCTCAGTGAAAGACAGTGGCATGAGTAGAACCAAGCTTTAATGGAAAGAACACAATATTTGGAATCAGATAAGCCTTGTTTTTTTTAAATTAATGTTTAAATTAACAGACAAACATTAAATATTTTAATGGTGTATAACATGTTTTGATATATGTCTACATTGTAGGATGACTAAATCAAGCTAACTGACAAATCATTATCTCACATACCTATTCCTTTTCTTGGGTGGGGGAGAACAGTTAAATTCTTCTCTTTTGGCATTTTTAAGTATACGATACATAGTTATTAACTGCAATCATCATGTTATAACATACTATTTGAACTTATTCCTCCCTGAAATTTCATATTTGTTGACCAATGTCTCCTTTCTCTTCCCCCAGTCCCTAATAACTACTATTCTACTCTGTGCTTCTATAAATTTGACTTTTTTGGATTTCATATATGAATGAGATCATAAAGCATTTGTCTTCTATGTCTCTCTGTGCACTTAGCCTAATGATCTTCAGGTTCATCTATGGCATCACAGATGACAGGATTTCCTTCTTTTTTTATGGCTGAATAGTATTGCATTGTGTATATGTAGCACATTTTCTTCTTCTATTCATCCATTGATTAACACTTAGACTGATTCCGTATCTTGCCTGTTGTGAACAATTCTGCAATGAACATGGAAGAACAGATATCTCTTAGACCTACTGATTTCATTTCTTTTGGATATGTAGCTAGCAGTGGGATTGCTGAATCATATGGTAGTTCTATTTTCATTTTGGGAGAGAATTTCTACACTGTGTTCCATAGTAGCTATATTAATTTATATTCCCACCTAAAGTGTACAAAGGTTTCCTTTCCCCGTATCCTCACCTACGCTTATCTCAATCTTTTTGATTATAGCCATCCAAACAGGTGTGAGATGATATCTCATCATGATTTTGGTTTGCATTTATACAATAATTTGATTTGAACATTAACCTTTTTAAATTTCAAATTATATATACCTTGAACTCACAGTCATTCAACGTCTTTGAACTTTAGACAGGGAAACTTGTTTAGAAAATTATAGAACTCAGTTTGTCCATTGTCAGTTTGAAAACTCAAAATTAAAATAATTTCCTCTCCCTGAACACTTTTTCCGAACATGGTAAAGGGAGATAACACTTAAGGTAAAATAAAATAATGACTTTTATTTATATGATTAAAAACCACATACATTATATCACATTTTCCCAAGCTATGTCACACAAACTATGAGAATTTCTTGAAATATTTCCTAAAGTATATTGGTTTTTAAAGAAGCCCATGCCCATGTGTGTATGTGTTATTTTTGGATAATCACAATGAACATTAAAATATTAAATTCATCTACAAAAAGTCCCACAATTAAGAAATAACTTTTAATATTTTTAGCCCAGTCCTCTTTTTCCAACTTATTTAATCAAAATTTAAAATGTAATTTTAAAAAGAATCATTTGATACCTAACCTGTTACTCAAGTTCTGCAAAATATATTTTGGTAAATGATGCTTTACATACTTAAGTTGTGTGTCTACTTTCAAAGTACTGAAATAGCAGTTACCTTATTTTTAAAATAGAAAAAAAAATGGGAATCTGCTTCATAGGTATTTTAAGGTCTAACTAGAAAAATTCCTTATGAACGTTGGGCCCTCAGAAAAGACATACCCCATTATTGATGCTTCTGGGTGATTTATAAGCAATGCTTGGCTGGCTCAAGGAAAAGAATAAGGCTGTGCTTGTGTTTTTATCCATTTATCCACAGATGGGGTATTGTGTCACAGACTCCAATACCCCATCCAATATTGAATCACAGAAAGATGATTTTGTTTGGTTTCCACCTAAGCCCCCTGAGTCACTATGGTATTTTCTAGGAAGTAATAAGTGTTCTCATCATTTAGCTTTCACTTGTAAGGGAAAACATGCAGTATTTGGTTTTCTGTTCCCGTGTTAGTTCACTAAGGATAATGGCCTCCAGTTCCATCCATGAATTACAGTATTTAATAAGATTATTTTTTGAGGTAAATTTAAAATTTCTTTTTGAAATTGGCATTCTTAATTACTCTTTTGACAACTTCGACCTTCTTGCCAAGAGACTCACTATTAACCTAATTAATTAATTTGTGTAATTGTTTATGAAATATTTATTATGTGCGCTACAGACACTGAGCTATGCGAGTTGTAGATAACTGAGCTATGTATTAAAGATGAGGAACAAAGTCAAACATTTTCTGCTCCTGCAAATCTACAATGTAATTTGGAGACAGGTATTACTCAAAATAGCAGATAAAAATTGGCTTCCTTAGTAAGAATAGGTACACAGTGTTCTGCGAAATTTCAGCTGAGTAATTTGACTTGATAAGGGAGATCCATGAGACTTCCTGGAAGATGTAATAACTGAGTCCTGGGCCCCAGAATGAAAATATTATTAGATAGAGATGAGGCAAAGAGGGTCTCAGGTTGTGGAGACAGAACGTGCAAAGTTCCATGGTGGGAGAAACACAGCATATTTGAGAGCTGTTCAAGTCCAGAGTGTCCATAGTAGAAAGGAAGAAGTCTCAATATGGATGAGGCTGGAGAAACAGGTAGAGACCAATTTATGCAAGGCTATGTTAAGAATTGCATTATTTTATCCCTAAACTATGGGAAGCCATTAAACTGTTTTAGCATGATCCCATATGCCTTTTGAAAAGGTCACTCTAGCTGCAATGAGGACAATGGACTGGAAAGGCACATGAGTGGATGTCAGTGGATCATTGGAAAGAGAAATGAATTGTAATTGCATCAGGATGATGGTGGAGAGACAGACAGAGAAGTGGAGGAACTCGACATATATTTAGGATGTAAAATCGAAATTTCCACTTGATAAAGATGGGGCTGAGGGAGAAAGACTGGCCAAAAATGATTTAAATGATTCAATATTCTATTTTGTGGAAATAGACACATAGAATAGGTCTAAGCTGGTTTCAGATTTAAGGCTTCCTGGTAAATTAGGAAGGTGTAGCTACAGTGTACAAATGGCTAAAGGTCAAAGTATATGGTTCACTAAAAGAGCATGAGAATCAGAAACAAATAAGTCAGGGGCTCACATTCTTCTTCTTCTTTTTTTTCCCCCCCCTTTTCTTTTTTAAATCCCTGGTCTCAGTTTGGTCTATTTCACATTTAAGACAGTGCTACTCATCTCATGAGAATTTTATAACTATTTAAAGAAATCTGATATTGACTGCCTCTGGCTCAATTGTTGGAGGATATGTGGCTTGAGAACCCCTGATTCACAATAACCTGGAGAGCTGGTGAAAAGTGAATATTCCTGGACCTTTCTCTGGAACCACTTAGTCACACTCTGTGTTGAGGGAGCCTGGGAATCTGCATGATAAGTTCTCCAGACACTTCTCTGGATTCAAGTTTCGGTTCCATTAGGTAAAAACTAAATAAATCTTGATGTTTTTATTTATTTATAGCCTGTGTTGAAATTAATCATCTTCTTTTTAATGCACACTTACCCCTTATGCTAGATCTGGTTAACTTGCATTGTTTGTTATGTGTTGGGCCATATACGAGGTTTTCACAAAAAGTTCTTTTTTAAAAAAATAAAAACTTCTTGTTGCTAATGCAAGTGATTTCTTAAGCTGTATCTCATATTAGAAACAGATGTTTGTAAATACCATTGCTTAAAGACATTTCTTTTACATGCTGCAAGATCTTTTTTTGTTGTTTTGTGTTCTTTCTCAAAATTGATTTAGCTTCTCACCTTTTGGTATATGTTTGTCTATATTCAACACTGAAAATACATGAGTATGGTAAAAATGCTATTTTCTCCTCTTCCTTCCTGAAGAGAGTATAATATATGTTATTAGAAAAGAACTATTGTTTTATATCTAATAAACATTGATAAAAGCAGTCAGCATCTCCAATTCCTACTTAAATCAACTTCAACTATCTGTTAGTTCTCTTACATAAGGCATGCAATATATTGTAGAATTAGCTGTGATGTAGTTGGAAAATAGGAGATTTGTATGAAAAACAATCTGGTGAAACCACTAAAATTAAAGTACAAAATATCAGAAATAAATAATTCACTGGATGAATTTTCAGATTGGCCACTGTAAAATAAAAGATCATTCAACTTAAAGATAAATTCATAGAAATTACACAAACTGAAGAATATACTTTTAAACAAACAGAAAAATTGCTGAAGTGGTAGAAAAATAAGAGACATTTTGAAAAGGCCAAATTAGTTTTTTGAAAAAAATTTTAAAATCTTAATAAATAAGACTAGTTAAAAGATGGAACACAAATGTTTATTTTTGGCAATGAAAAATGACATTACTACAGATCCTATAGATATTTAAAAGTTAAAATAACTTTATAAAGAACTTTAGGCTGATACACTTGAAAACTTAGTTTAAATAGGCAATTATTTGAATATGACATCAAACCTGATCAAAAAATAAATAAAAAATATGAAGAGCTCTACATCTGATTTTTGAAAATAAAATTTGAAAATAAAGCCACTACTGCCATGTCAGGGAGTTTCACTGGTTTTTCCTCAAAGCATCTAAGGGAGAAATAACATCAATTCTAGATAAATTCTTTCAGAAAATATAGCAATAGAGAACACTTTTCAACTAGTTTTTTAAATTCCATCCAAATCTGGATTATCAAATCTGACAAGGATAGTACAAGCAAGAAAAATCACAGACCAATATTTCTAATGAGCATTGTTGCAAATATTCTTAACTAAATATTAACATTTTAATCCTAGCAATAATTTTAAACAGCAACATACAGCCAAATTGGGGTTATTCCAGGAATGCAAGTTTTGTTGAACAGTCGAAATTTAATTAGCGCAACTCCCCAAGTAACAAGGGGGTTAAAATATAGAAAAACAAAATGATCATCTTAACTAGATGAAGAAAAAGCATTTTGAAAATACCCAGATAAAATATATCAGCAAAGGCCAATAAAGAGAAACTTCATTAGTCTTATAAAAATTACCTCCCAAAAAATTTTAGGCTAACATGATATTTAATAGGGAAAAAGAGAGTACTTTTCTCATAAGACTGGGAAAAAGCAAAGATGTTTGTTTGCACTATTTTTATTCATCATTGTACTATAGATTCTAGCCAATGGAATAGGACAAGAATAACAAGCAAAAGAAATGAAGATTACAAAGATAAAATTAAAACTTTATATATAGATGAAACAATCTTGTGTAGAGAAAATTCTAGGAAATCCACATACAATCTACCAGAACAAATAAGCAAATTATTAATGTTGCAGGATAAAAGGTAAATATGCAAAAAAATCAAATATCAAACGTATTTCTATATAATAATAGTTACCAATTAGGAAACAATATTTTATAATGTTATTCACAACTGCGTAAAAAAGTATAAAACACTTAGGGATACAATTTTAAGACTATGTGCAAGGCCAGTGCACTGAAACTTATAAATGCATTCTTTGAGAGAAAATTGAAAATACCTAAATGAATGAGAAAATATACTGTGTTGGTAGATCAGGAGACTAAATATTATTAAGATGTAATTCCTTTTCAGATTGATCTTTCAGTATTCAATTCTGTACCAGGAATTGACAAGCAGGAACTGAAAAGCCAATTATAAAATATATATAAAACAGGTTTGAGAATAACTGAAAGAACAGAAAAAAAGGAATAAAGTTGGAAGTATCACAGTACCTGATTTCAAAAATTAGTATATAGTTAGAGTAATCAAGACAATAGAATTTTAGCTTAACAGAAGAGAATAGAGAGTTCAGAAATAAATCTCAACATTGTGGTCAATTTATTTTTATAAAGATCCGAAGGTAATTTAAAAAGGAAAGGATAGTTTTCTCAACCAAATGCTACTGTAATAAGGATTGATCTCCATACAGAAAAAAAATAAGATATTTCAACCTCCACTATAAAAATACATTAAAATTAATTTGAAATAAATGCTAGAACTCAATGTAAAAGCCAAATGCTTTTACAATTCCTTTTCTAGGAAAAAGAAAAAGGGAGAAAGCATTTGTGACCTTAGAGTTGGAAAATATTCATTAGATGGGACAGAAAAAGCATAAGGTATTTTTAAAAAGGATAAGTTGGACTAAATTAAAAACTTTTGCTCATCAAAAGACACTCTTAAAGAATGAAAATACATTCACAGATTGGGGCAAAGAAAAAGTGCCTGATAAATATCTGATAAAGGATTATATCCAGAAAATGTAAAGAATGCCCATAAACCAACAATAAAAAGAACAACTCAATTAAAAAAAAAAAATTGGGCCAATTACTTGAAGAACGACTTCTGAGAGAGGATATATGAATGTCCTATAAGTGCACAAAAGGTACTTAACATTATTAATCATCCAGGAAATGCATACTAAAATGAAACAATAGGCCTGGCACGATGGCTTATGCCTGTAATCCCAGCACTTTGGTAAGCTGAGGTGGGCAGATCACCTGAGGTCAGGAGTTCGAGACCAGCCTGGCCAACATGGCAAGACCCTGTCTCTTTTAAAAATACAAAAATTATCCAGGCATCCTGGTGCACGCCTGTAGTCCCAGTTACTCAGGTGGCTGAGGCAGGAGAATCACTTGAACCCGGCAGACAAAGGTTGCAGTGAGCTGATATCTTGCCATTGCACTCCAGCCAGGGCGACACAGCAAGACTCTGTCTCAAAATCAATCAATAAATAAAATAAAAATAAAATAAAATAAAATAAATAAAACTATAACCCATTTCACATCCAACAGGATAGCTGAAAGTAGAAATCGGTACTATCAAGCCTTGGTGAAAATTTAGAACAACTGATGTTATAGTTAAATTGTAGAATAATTTGCAAAATTAATTTGACAGTTCATTTCATTAATCTTTTAACTCAGAAATCCCATTTCTTGAGAAATGAAATATATGCCTATCATTAGGACAAAGGATGAACCAATTTTGGTAAAATTATACAATGAAATATTGCTCAGAAATACCTATAAGACAATCTTCTGCATAATTATTTCTTGTGTGTCAGTAAATGGATGCATTATACTAGTTTATTTTCCATTTGCTCATACAACAGTACTTAAGAATCAAGTTGGTTCTTCATATATATTCCATATGGAATACTGCTAACAATACCTCCCAAATACCTATTAATTCTTCTTTCCATGTATATTGCTACCACTTTAGTGCCAACTGCCAATCCATATCTTACATGGATTACTATAATGACTTCAGTTTAGGACTTTTTCTGTTCTCCTCAGCGATCCAGATTTTAGTCATATCCTTTTTACTGTTTCTCTAATATCAACCTTCTTTCTCTTATTACTCTTCAAACTGAGCGTGGTTGATGTATTGCCTTTCAGAAAAACTCACACCAAGCATTCCTTGGGGTTAGGATAGAGGGTACATGGAAAGCCACAGACATCACGTCCAAATGACCAGCTAACAGACTATTAAATGGAATGTATTATGCCATGTTAGTACTCCAAACATAACTTTGTGACAAAGAAATTAAATTGTACATAGGTAGAGCTACATATGTACATATGTACAACTCTACCGATGTAGAGTTAATATAATTGCAGGTGGGTGAAATATCAGACAAGTGAATCTAATCTAATTACTATTACACATATGACAGTGTTCAAGCTGACGGGCTGACAACATTTAGGTGAGTAATAGAATAAAGGCATACATACTTTTAAACTATTGTATAATAATTCCGTAAAGTTAACTTTCTCGCTTTCACTTCAGCAGTATCATTTATTGTTTTGTTTTAATTAATATGGTTGTGTAATTTGGAGTATATTGATAATGATTAAAAGAATTAAAAATAAAATTCATTTTTGAAGTATAAAGTATTTGAATATATGTGAATATTTTTTTTAAATTGTGAAAAAGATAAAAAATCAGTAATAATATCATCATGCTTTTGAAGAGTGATTTTTCACTATTTAAAGTTAGCTATTAAAATTAGAAAGGCAAGAAGCAAATAATGGCTAATAATGATCAATTTAAAAGAAAAATTATGTAACATTTTAAATGTATTTGTATAAGCATTTATATATTTTAAATATATATTTAAATAAATATTAAATAACAACAAAAATACAACTTACTGCAATTCTAAAGTTCAATGACCTTCTAGTTACCAATATAAAGAAATGGTATAAGACTCTATGCATATCACATCTAAACCTACATATATACACACACACACACACACGTATATATACACACTCATCTATATAACTCATAGGTATATGAGTCATACATTGCAATATACCATCCTTATTCTTAATTTTTTTTTTGAAAATATCTCTAGAAAATTTAGAAGAAACATTTAGTATAGGAAAATAATTCTTTTTCTATGTGAGAATTTCGGCATTTGTTTTTAACTGACAAGAATTTTTCTTTTTTCTTACCTAAGCAAGTCAGCTGCTCAAATGTTCTATAGACTCCAACACGTTTTTCACTTCTGAAAACAACAGTGAGCAATGCACAAATCTCCACTGTCTTTTTTTGAGGACATAGGGCCAAAACAGATAGAGAAGCCTTTTCCTAGAAACTGAATGCCATTAGTCATGAGGGTCGGTCTTTAAAATTAAAGCCCACGCTGTGCCGACAATGATAGATGCAAAGTTGGACGTGCATTCATTTATTTGTGTGTTTTAAATAAATGTGTGTATGTATTATAATATGCAGGCTCTCGAAAGCACAGAGCCTAAGGCAAGGGGTCCTCTTGCCCAGGTGTAAGTTACTACAGTCAAACCAAAATACCTTCCTTGACCTTCAGTATAACTGTCACTTCTTCTCTGTCTCCTTGTTACTTTCTATCATTCTCTTTTATTATATTTATATTACTTCTCATGTGAACTTAGCTTATACTTTTTCCTTTTAATCTGATTCCTTTCAATAAAATAGAAGTACTTCTATGAGAGGAGACACTTTTCCTGTGTTCACCAAAGTAATTATGACAAGCCAAAGCTTGCCACGCATTAGACTCTCACTAAATGTTTATTGAATGAATAAATGAATTCTAACTTAGATTTATTGTGAATCGGAAAAAACAACGCCCCTAAAATGAATCATTCTCTTCTCATGAATATGCTCTTCCCTTTTTTCCAGTTTTGAAATGCCATTTCCCACGAATATGGCCTTTCATTCTTCTGAAATGAGTATTAGTGTGAAAGATGAAACAAACTATTGTTCCTTGAAGTAAGGGGATATGACATTGTCAGAATATGTAATAGAGGGCATCATGTACCATTTTTCTTCCTAATATAAGTCACAACATTTCCTTCTTCTTTATAAGTTCAAACTAGTGAAATTTAAGAACTGCTAATTCCCAGAGGCTGGTAACAATGTAGGGAGTAAGGGATAAAGTTGGTGAATGAGTATAAACATAGGCCAAAGGAAGAAGTTCTAATATTAAATAGTGCAGTAGACCAAAAATATAACAACAATGTATTATATGCTTCAAAATAGCTAGAAGATTTGAAATGTTCTAAAAATCTAATTAATTGAAATCACAAGATTTCCTCGTTCTTTATAAGTTCAAACTAGTGAAATTTAAGACTTGCTAACTTCTTACTTTAATCTTCAAAAAATATTCAGAATAGTTACCAGAGGCTGGGAATGGTGTAGGAAGGAGGGGAGGCAGAGAGGTTGGCCACTGCGTATAAACAGACCAAAGGAAGAAGTTCTAGTATTATATAGCGCAGTAGAGCGACTATCGTTAACAACAATGCATTATATATTTCAAAATAGCTGGAAGAGAAGATTTCAAATGTTCTAGAAATGAAATCAATTGAAATTGTGAACATAGAGAGAAGGAAGATAGTTACCAGAGGCTGGAAAGGGGAGTGGGGAGAGACAGGGATAGTTAGTGGGTACAAAAAAAATAAGGAAAGAATGAATAAGAATTACTGTATGATAGCATAATAGGGTGACATAGGGTAAGCATATAGTTAATAATATAGTAACTTAATTGCATATTTGAGAATAACTTTAATGTAATTGGATTGTTTGTAACTCAAAGGAAAAATGCTTGAAGAAAGGAATATACCATTCTTTTTTTTTTTATTGCATTTTAGGTTTTGGGGTACATGTGATGAACATGCAAGATTGTTGCATAGGTACACACATGGCAGTGTGGTTTGCTGCCTTCCTTCCCCTCACCTGTATCTGTCATTTCTCCCCATGCTATCTCTTCCCACCTCCCCACCCCCCGCCCCTCCCCCATTTCCCCCCAACAGACCCCAGTGTGTAGTGCTCCCCTCCCTGTGTCCATGTGTTCTTATTGTTCAACACCCGCCTATGAGCGAGAATATACGGTGTTTGATTTTCTGCTCTTGTGTCAGTTTGCTGAGAATGATGGTTTCCAGGTTCATCCATGTCCCTATAAAGGACGTGAACTCATCGTTTTTGATGGCTAGCAATCCCATTACTGGGTATATATCCAAAGGATTATAAATCATTCTACTACAAGGACACGTGCACACGAATGTTCATTGCAGCACTGTTTACAATAGCAAAGACCTGGAACCAACCCAAATGCCCAACGATGATAGACTGGATAGGGAAAATGTGGTACATATACACCATGGAATATCCCATTCTTTATGATGTTCTTGTTTCGCATTGCATGCCTGTATCAAAACATCACATATACCTCATAAATATATGTATCTATTACGTACCCACAAAAATTTTTACAAAGGCATGGCATGTGTATACCTATGTTAACAATCCTGCAAGATTTGCACATGTACTCCAGAACTTAAAGTAAAATTAAAATAAAAGGAATATTTGAAAAAAAAGATAAAACGATAACAATAAAACAATAAAAATAATGTAATTTTAAAAAGAATAAATTTAAAAAATGAATGATAAATGTATGAGGTGATGAGTAACCTTGATTTAATTATTATAAATACATTGAGTGCATGTAACAAAATATCTCATGCATACAATAAAAATGTATAATTATTATCAATTTAAAATATTTAAAAACTAAAACATATCAATTTTGTTTCCCTGAGGCATCAAAAGGTTCTTATAACAATATAGCAAATTTCAGGGAGATCACAGACTCCAAATATGTGATTATTTGAATAAGCACAACCCAAAATTTAGCTTTGTATTTCTCTGCTGAGTAGGAAGTTGCTAAAAAATGCAACAATGTCAAGATTATTTCAAATAGGAGGTTTTGAAAAACAACTGATTTCACATGCTCAATAACTATTTGTACAGCAAGATAATATGTTGACTTCTATGTTTCTTATCTATTTCCAATGCATTTCTGTCCAGGCTACATCTGGAAAATTTAATCATTAGCCTCTGTTACTGTTTGTGTCTGAGAGTAATAATAAGTTTGAGTAAGAAAGTCCTGCCATATGATCTGAGTCATAAATTTAACTTTGCTATTTACACACACACATATATACACACATGCACAAGAGAAGTGAGGTTTCATTGAGCGTGTGTAAACAATGACTATTCATCTCCTCAAGCATTTTTACATGTGAGAGAAAATGTGTAATTTCCAGAAGAAACGGGAACTGAGCCTTTGAGGTAGTTTCTTTCAGCTTTTAGTTAGGTAGGTAAAAAGAATAAGGTTAAAAGAAGAGCTCTAATATTTTAAAAGTATGCAGATACAATACATGTACACAAACATATGTACAAACATACACATGAATTTTTCTCAACTTTGCTAATTTGTACTGGGCTAAATAAGTACTTCAGCGAATAATAAGGCCAGGCACAGTGGCTCATACCTATAATCCCAGCACTTTGGGAGGTCGAGGCAGGTGGATCACTTGAGGCCAGGAGTTCAAGACCAGCCTGACCAACATGGCGAAACTCTGTCTCTAGTAAAGATCCAAAAATTAGCTGGGCCTGGCGGTGGGTGCCTGTAATTCCAGCTGAGGCCTAGAATTGCTTTAACCCAGGAGGCAGAGGTTGTAATGAGCAGAGACTGTGCCACTGCACTCTAGCTTGGGTGACAGAGAGAGACAAATAATAATAATAAATAAATATTTAGTACAATAAATGCCTTATTAAAGTAGATAAGATGTAAAGTGACTGGCACTTTGCCTAAATGAGTACTAATTTCAGTCATTTGGATACCATCTTCCTGATATTTACTCTTTTTTGCATAAAGGAACTATAATTTCTTTAATGTTCTTTCCATATCTTGACCCACTATTTTGAATTTTCTATCATGAAAGAAATATTTTATAAGAGCTGTGTGTAAAACACATCAATTGCCACAAAGAAAATTGACTTTGAATGTAATTGCAATAGAAGCAGTGTTACAGAGTTCTGGCTCAATGCTGTCACCTGCCCCTGCTCTCAGCTTGAAGTCTGCTCCCTCTGGGTTAGAGGAGAGAGTTTAGCAATCCCAGAGAGTTGTGAAAGACTCCTGTCACCAGACTGAGGCTTCTGCCTGATTTGATCAGAAGTCTGAAAGAAACTGAAAAGGGAAAAATTGTCTCACGATGTAATTCAGAACTATTTTTGTTTTCACTTTCTTTTCTCTGTTTTTGTGTTTCTCTGTTTGCATTTTCATATCTTCCTGTAGTAACTTGAAAATCTTCTAAAATTTCTTTTTCATTCATCTATACTGTTTTTGAACGTAGTGCAATTAAAAACTGCACTATTTTTGGTAGATCTGTGCATTTGGTTTATCTGTGTATTACATTACATATATATGTATTATAAATTTATCACAGTCTACTTGTGTCATCATTTCACTAATTCCTGTGAAACTATACCTTTATTTACCTTTAATTTCCCCATTTATAAAATAATTTTCTTAAATATCTTTTCTTTGTATACATTCAGAACCACAGCAGAGAGTTTTATAATTTTTGCTTCACGTGGTATAACTTAGAAATCACAATTTAGAAGATTCAAGAGGAGAAGAAAAATCTATTGTAGTTATACACAGTTTTGTTAACAGTGTTCTTTCTCCCTTCCCAGGTTTCTTCTCTTTTGCTTTCTTTTGTTTAGATACTATCCTTTAGTCATTCTTCTTAGGCAGGTCTACTGGTGACCAATTCTCTTATTCTCCTTTACCTGAGAATGTGTTGATTTCCCACTGCATTTCTGATGGACATATTCAAAAGGTATAGGATTATATATACACATATATATACATATGTATATATATGCATATATATGTATGTGTATATATATGTATATATATGCATATATATATATATATATATATATATATATATATATATATAGCACAGAACCTAAAGTCATATCTATACAGTTCTATACATATATATGTATAGATAGAACTTTAGGTTCTGGGGTATATATGCAGAACATGCAGGATTCAGGACTTGAGGAACATTGTGCCTTGGCCTTGTCACCTCCATGATTTCTGATGAGAATTCCACTCCACTGTCATTGAAATTCTATTTTCCCTATAGAGAAGTTATCATTCTCCTCTGACTGCTTTCAAGATTTTTTTGTTTTTAGTTTCCAGAGGTTCAATTACACTTTGTCTAGGCATGGATTTCCCAGGGCTTATTCTATTTGGAGTTTGCTCCTTGGGTCTATTGGTTTATGTCTTGGCAAATTTAGGAAGTTTCTTTGAGTACTTCTTAAATAATGTGCTCTTTCTCCTTTTTTTCTGAAACTCCAGGGATGCCAGTATTAGGCCTTTTGCTATTATCCCACAGAAACTTGAGATTCTGTGTTCATTTTCTTTTCAGCCTATTTTCTATCTCTCTGTTGTTCAGATTAGGTAATGTCTATTATTTGTTCCTCCACTTTACTGATTCTTTTCCTCTGTCTTCTATATTCCATTGTCAAACACATCCACTGATACTTTACAGACAGTTCCTGACTTGAATTTTTGAATTAAATGTTGCCAAAATGATACACATTTAGTATGCTCCTCCACTTCCAAAGGGGCCAAGTTCAGATAAGCTGTTCCTAGGTCGACTTATGATAGGTTTATTACTATGTGACCCTATCATTAATTGAAGACATTTTTAATTTATTATATATGTCAATTTTGGTATCAATTTTAACATTACTTTGGTTCTTTAATCTGTTTTCTTGCTGAGGATTTCACTTTCTGTCTCTAGCATATTTATAATTGCTCATTGAAGCATTTTTATGATAGCTGCTTTAATATCTCTGTCAGATAGTTCTATCATCTGTGTAATCTCTATTAATCGTCTTTTTCCATTTGGCTTCAGATCCTCCTGGTTCTCAGCATGCCTCATGATTTCATATTGGAATCTGAAAATGTAGTATAAGACTCTGGATTTCATTTGAAGCTTTGGTTTTATCTGGCGTTTTCTGATACCACCCTGGCTACAGAAGAGGAGTGGCGCATGGTTACATCCAGGTGGAGATAGAAATCCAGGTTCCTCACTCAGCTTCACTTCTGGTTAATTTTTAATTGCACTATTTTGCATTTTTTTATCATAAAAGAAATATTTTATAACACCTGTGTGTAAAACACATCAATTGCCATGAAGAACAGTGACTTTGAATATAATTGCAGTACAAGCGGTGTTATAGAGTTCCGGCTCAATGCTGGAGGTGAAGATTCCTGATTCCCATCTGGCCTCCCCTGACACCACTATGGTAATGGCCTCACGACCACTGGGTGATAGCGGAAATCTTGACTCTTTACCAGGCCTCTGTGACACCACCTCAGTGGCTAGAAGCAAGGTGCCTCATGACTGTGATGTGGGAGTCCACGTTCCCCAGGAGTCTCCACTGAGAGTCCCCACGTAGCCTTCTCTGACCCCACATTGGTAGAGCTGCTGGGTACCTCATAACAGCCTCAAAAGTGTGGAAGTTTAAATTTCTCACTTGGCCTTTGCTGATGTGAGTGGAGGAAGTTTCCAGAGGGGTGTCCAATCTATTGGCTTCCTTGGGCCACATTGAAGAAAATGAATTGTCTTGGGCCACTCATAAAATACACTAACACTAACGACAGCTGATGAGCTAAATAAAATCACCCCCAAAATCTCATAATGTTCTAAGAAAGTTTAAGCATTTATGTTGGGCCACATTTAAAGCTATCCTGGGACACATGTGACCCACAGACCACAGGTTGGACAAGCTTACTATACTCTGTAGTAAAAGTAATCTTTATCTATTTAAGGAGGAAGTGCCCATTTAGAAAATTATTCATTAAAAGGGAATTAGATCCAAATGGCATACTACTTTAAAAGACATGATGAGTGAGAGTAAATAATATCACAGAATTTAGGCAAATACACTCAAAGTTGATGTGTGTTTGAAATAATTTGGGATTATAAATTGGAATGGGGCTTTATTAGGAGGCAGAACTGAGTAACTTACACCATTTTTGTAGCCAGCTGAATTAGAAAAATAAATTAGAGATAATCCTATTTGACCAGCTGTAGCAATCATAAGCTGATATGCTGTAAAAACACAATCTCGCCGGTCACAGTGGCTCACACCTATAATCCCAACACTTTGAGAGGCCGAGGTGTGTAGATCACGAGGTCAAGAGATCAAGACCGTCCTGGTCAACATGGTGAAACCCCGTCTCTACTAAAAATACAAAAAAATTAACTGGGCATAGTGTCACATGCCTGTAGTCCCAGCTACTTGGGAGGCTGAGGCAGGAGAATTGCCTGAACCCAGGCAGTGAGGTTGTGGTGAGCTGAGATTACGCCATTGCACTCCAGCCTGGGTAACAAGAGCAAAACTCCGTCTCAAAAAACCAAACCCAAACAAAAAAACCCCACAATCTCAGTGGCTTAAAACAGTGAAGATTTATTTCTCACCTGCCTATGTTCTGCTGTGTATCTGTCTGGAAGACTCTCCAAGGAAGATGTCTTTCATAAGGTGGCTCAGTTTTGTATCTCCATTTCAGTACCAGCTACCACCACATGTCCTCAATCTAAGAGAACACTATCAATTAATAATTAAAAGAGTACGTCATATTTACTTAAATGTCATTGACTAAAAGGAGGTACCTGACCTGACTCAAGAGGCATGTAATTGTAATCCCTTTCTGCAGCTAAAAGGAAGAGAGTCATACATCTTGGTAAGCATCATCACTATCTACCACACTAATGTACCTTCCTTGCTGGACCACTGTAAAGGGTAAAAAATGAATAATGTATTTACAGCAGATATAGCAGATCACTCCCTTTGCCTTGTTACTGAGGCAGGATTTATTCAGGTATATAGCAGGTATATGCTTAGAGAAGACAAACCCTCTTTTGCTCCTGGAGGTAAATCTCAATTAGTCTTCCAATAATGGTAATTAATTCTTCTGGCTAATGAACAGTGAGTGACTTCTGCTGTACATATCTAGAAAATATCTACTGCCTTTACTGAGGAACTTACAGACAAGGTATGTCCTCTTTTTCCCTTCATCCCTTCTGACCCAGTTATAGGAAGACTTGAAGGTGGGAGTTGCAGTATTCACCTTGTGATTATGGGTAGAGGAGTTACAGGACAAAATCCATCATGCTCAGAGAAGCAGAGCAAAGAGATGTTAAGAACTTGAGTCCTTGGTGGTGGTGGTGAACCGCTGACCCTGTATATTGACTATGTTGCTACATGAGAAATGCAAAGAAAATGCAAATTTTCTTTGTTGTTTGAGTCTCTTCTAGCTAATGCTTCTCTCATTTTGAACAGAGTCTGGGAGAACATCTTATGAATTACTATAAATATATAAAAATAATTATTAGGCAAGTCATTGAATATATTTGCCTAGTATGAAAAGGTTTTTGAAATAATGTATGAACGTATATTAGTTTATCAATTTTATCTCCAGTAATAAAAAGAAAATGGCAGCATAGCCCCATCTCCCCATCTTTAGGGCTGTGATAATTTCCTGTCCTAAAGATAAACAGTTTCATGGAACTCGATGGTTCTTAGTAAAGGAAAGTCCACTGATGCTTCTGCTTTTATGAACTGTAAATCTAGAGAAGTTCTATTACAGAGGCCAGTTGTTGACTGATTAGCAAGTGGTAACATCACTGTGTGAAGAAAGGGGTGGGTTGTTTTATGAAGATCCCCAAGGCCTGACTCTTCTGGCACCACTAAGTGCTGGTGCTCCTCCCTCAAGTGTTAGCTTTAGCCTTTGGAAGGTTGATACTCCCAAAGGGTGAGCACTGACGTACAGCCAAAATAGTGTGTGAAGTCAATAATGCACTTTTAATCATCTTGGAATTTAGCTTCAAAGCTAAAGCGTCAATTAGAGATATTAAAGGTAACTTAAACATGACTTAAGTCATTCTTCTCTACACTCTTCTAGTATAAGCAGAGCCATTTTCATGTCAGGCTCTTTAAAATCTATTCAGAGAAGTGTTAATCAATTCAGTTATGTATTGGTCATTTATTAGGTAGAATGCTGGGCCTTTTTCAAGAAGATAAGGTTAACGAGACTTGGTTCTCATCTTCAGGGAGGTCAACAAACAGTTCATCAAGGAATGTAAAAAATAAGGGCAAATAATACAAGAAGAGAAATGACAAGGGTTTCAGGAGTGAAGTAAATAAGGTAAGAAGAGGTTTCAAATCTTGGAGTGACGTGCTTGGGAGAATTACAAATCTTTCTGCAGGAAGTGACCCTGAGATGGGTCATGAAGATACGATTGGATTTAAACCTAAGAAGCCATAGTCATGGAGAAATTTATCATTACCACATAATTTAGAACAAGAGATTTGTGTTCGAACCAACGTGGGTTTGCAAACTTTGCTAAGAAATGAGTTAATCACACTGAGTCTGTTTCTTCTTCTCTTTAAAATGGATATGATAATACCTTATAAACTTAATTGAAAAGTTAAATTCTATGGGTTATGTAAAGGTACTAGTATCTGAGCTCATCTTTATTTTAAAAAATAGTGATCATTATCATTATTTGCCTCTAGCTTTTCTGAAAAGGTAACATTGAGATGGATTCTTAAAGAATTATAGCAGATAGAAATGTGGGTAAAATATATCATAGACGACTGAACAATAAAACTGAAGACCTCACGGGGTAGTCTTTTGGTTGGGTACACAGGAGAAAAAGGTAAATGCAGGTGTGACTCTAAGAATGGGATCTGGGAATACCAAAGTGGCAATCAAGATGCCACAGTGTAGTTTAGTGAGCTGATTGTATCAGCATCCTAGAACTATATAGCACAGACATTGATAAAAATTGTGTCAATCTAAACAATCTAACAGCAAGATATGAGAAAAAAGCTATGTAGCTGCTCAGCATCACTAGAGAAACCTTATTTTGACTTAATTTTCTAAGTATCTCCAATGTAGAAGATAATTCAGAGTTTATGAATATAAACATTTGAATCTGTTTACAGAGTGATTTGTGGACATTATGATAGTATATTAGGTTCTGTGTTGTGAATGAATGACACACATGCTGAGACCTCCTTCTTCACGCACCTACTCTAGCTCCACCCAAGTGTACATAGACAGCATCACTACATACTCCTAGTGGATTACATCTCACTGAATCTCGTTGTAGACTTGGTATCTTTCTGTACACAGCATACTAAGTGACCAGTACCATTGAGTTGAAGATGAAACCTAGTTGCATACCTGTTAATTTGTTGAAACTTGAATGTACAGAAAAATGGCAAAATTAAAAATTTTGAGCTGTGGAACTGAAGTCTGGGCAGAAATATGTGGCAGAAGAGGCAGGAGGGATGAGGCAGAGAGAGGTTAGAGACTCAAAGCCTAACCTGATTTGCCTTTGCCAGCTTTGATGATGGTGGTAAGGGGCCATGAGCCAAAGAGTGTGGGTCATTCCAAAAAGAAGAGAATGATCCCCAGCTGACTATTATCAAGATAATGGGAAACTCTCAGTTCTACAACCATATGCATTCTGCCAACAAGCTGAATTAATTTGGAAGTGGACTTATCTACAGAGCTTCCAGAAAGGAGCACAGTTCTGCTGATACCTCGAAGTCAGCCTTGTGAGACTTGAAGCAAAGAACCAGCTAACCCATACTATGCCCAAATTTTGACCTCCAGAAACTGAAATGATAAATTCGCATTCTTTTAAACTTATGAGTTTGTGGTTATTTGTTAAAGCCACAAAAAAAACCCTACAATTTAATAACTCTCTAGGAAATTTATCTTCACAAGTAAGTACCATGAGAAAATACCCAATCTCAGTATATTCAAACCACAACAAGCAAAAGAGTACTCACTGAACACTCAGACAGGCAGAAAGCTTGAGTTTTCTCCAGTACAAAGTAAGAATTAATATACATGGAAATTAGGTTTCTGAACTCATGGGGCATAGAAGGCCTCTCTGTATCTGAAGCATACTAGCATATGAATACAGCTGTAATTTCCTGGTATAAATTTACCAGTGTCTTTTCTGAAGGAATGGAAAGCAGGAAACAAAGGAAATAGAAAATCTAATTAATAAGATTAATCATGATAAGCCACAGCTAGTTTTCTGCTCTGTATAGTTGTAGATTACAAGAATATAATGCATAAAACTACAGCAATATTCCCACATTCATGAGAATTATTACATAACAGGTATTTCCCAGCCAGGGGATACAAGAATGTATAGGGTGGGATGGGGTGAAAAAAGCTAGAAATAATAATTTTATGGCTCTTTTCTACTGGCTAGATGGCTAGATTGCAAGAACTCCTGCTGGCTTCCTCTTCTTGCCACTCACCCACCCCACAGTTCCAGCACTTTCTGCTTCTGTTAGATCACTAAGGGACAGTGACCAATACATTTCACTTTCACTTCGATGCTAGTGCTAAACGAGTGGTATCATGCACATATTGTCTGGGTTATACAATGCTGCTATTCCGCATCCTCCTCCTCTGCCCCTTCCTAACCTCTTCCCTCATCCTCCTCCTTCTTCTCTCCATCACATTTATTGAGCATCTACCACACACCAGGCATGTGGTGTACATTACTTCAATGTCGACAGGTAGATAGTGTTACTATCCCATTTTACAGATGAAGAAGCTGATAATCATACAGGTTGAATAGCTTGCCCAAGGTCTGAAGCCAGGAAGTGACGCTGGATCTCTAGAAGTCTGACTTCAGCCTCCATGTGTTTTATCACACACTTTAGCTTTTTCCTTTTTCAGATACTCCGAATTCTCTGTCAAGTGGCATCCTAGTGCTGCTCTGCGTTTGACCTAACCCCGGAGAGCATGCTTAGCAAGTGGCACAACCTTGAGCTGCAGGAAGTGAAAGGTACCTTGAGCCCCTGTTCGGGTGGTGAATCACAGCCTCCTAACATACGCTTTTGCCTGCACCGGCGTAGGACCCGGATATCTCACTCTCTTCCCAGGAGCAGGGTTTTAGGGTCCCAGAGCCTCAGTGGTCCACTCCATGTCTGCCTTTTACCCTCCATACTGGACCTAGGGCTCTGCCTGGCATCCCCTAATCTCTCTACCTGGCTTCCTTTTCCTGCCTCTTCAGAGGGACTGTCTCTCGATGCTGCCTGCAAAAGGATCCCTGGCTTTTGATCCTAAGGCTTAAGTCCCTCCTCTGCTGGCTTACTCAGCCTAGCCCAGCACCTTAGAACCAGAGCGTTTGTCCAATTCTTATTTTCTGGGATCACACCTTGTTGAGAAGATGGTGTGAACAGCCCTTGACCATGCCAACCATTCTCACCACCATACCATAACCTTTCACTGCAGCGGTCCTGCGCCTCCATCCTGACTCAATGGGTTATTTTAATTTACTCTAATTGGATCCTAAACCAAGGATCCTTATTTTAAAACTAGCTTAGCTGCTTCTCCACACTTCAGATGTGGAAACGCATTTGGAGTTTCATTGATACCAACCTCCTAGGATCCTTTCCCTCACACTTCCCTCAACCAGAGAAAGCATTTTATTTTCGGCAGTCATACCACCTGCCCAGATCGGAGTTTCATTCCAGTTGGTCTGCATTTCACCACTTCTTTTTTTTAACCTAATCTGAGGCTTTAAAACAAGCTTTTGTTTAAAAAGTAGCAAATACACATGGTAAAAAGTTAAAACAGGACAAAAGTGTTTTAATGAATAGCATATGTCGCACTCCATTTGACCAAAGAAGCCACTTTGAACTGTTTCTGCTCTCCCTGCTGATTTGAGTATTGTGTTTGTGTGTGTACACACATATACATATTAATGTATATGATTTCATTTTAAATACATGAAGCACATTATTCACAATATACAATATTTTGTGCTTTTTTCTCTGTGTTGGAGCTATTATTTGCACCTGCAAAAAGCTCTACCTCATATTTTTAACAGCCATTAAAAAAACGTTATTTACCTAGCTGTACCCTAGTTTTTTTAATAAATCCCATATTAATGGACATTTAAGTTATTTGTTGCTTTTTTGCTATGTCATTATTTTAGTAAACATATTTTATATGATGTGTGTGTTTGTCTATGTGTATATATATATATATATATATATATATATATATATATATAAAATGTGTGTGTGTACATTTATGTATATGTTTGTGTGTGTATATATATATATATATATATATATAAAATGTGTGTGTTTGTATATGTGAATATACCAAGAACAGCTCGGCTGTAGAGACCCCCACCCTGGCAGCACTGAAGGCATTAAGAAGTAGACACCCAGATAGAACAGCACAGTGGGACTATCCCGGGTCCAACAGCCTTCCAAGCTGTGAGCCTCAGGGGCTGACAGCATTCTGGACTGAGGGCCTCTAGCAGATTCTGACCCACGTATTTATTCTCTCTGAACAAGTGACTATTATTAACAGCAGGTGTCCTGTGTTTTCTCAGAGAACCAAGATAAACGAGGTAGGCAGCTGGTGCCTGCTTACCACTGATCAAAGACAAACCAGAAAGTGTTCTCCACGAGGGAGCCACTGGGGCGGGGTCATATATCCCATACTTAAAGAACTGTTTTAACCAGGGTATGATATACATATAATCTTGCTACTTTTGAATGCCTCAAGTAGTTTTCCACTTGGGGAGGCTGGCTAGGTTTTCCTTGCCATCATTTTTCTTAGCAAACAGTATATTTTATCATACACTCAGCATTTCTCAACATGCATATATGTGTATAAATATATACAATGTCTCTAACAAGTGTTTCAATTTCCACTTTCTCTATTCCCTTTATATTATATGCTTATGTAATTATAGTTAGTTCTTTTTTTTTTTTTTTTTGAGACAGCATCTTTTTCTGTTACCCAGGCTAGAGTGCAGTGGCACCATCATGGTTCATTGCAGCTTCGACCTCCCAGGCTCAAGCAATTCTCCCACCTCAGCCTCCTGAATAGCTGGGACTATAGGCACATGCCACCATGACCAGCAAATTTTTATTTTTTATTTTCTTTTTCAAAATGGTGTCTCATTATGTTGCCCAGGCTGGCCTTAAACTCCTGAGTTCAAGTGATCCTCTCACCTGGGTCTTTTAAAGTGCTGGGATTACAGGTGTGAACCCCCATAGCAACCCTATTTATTTCTTAACACATTTATTGATGCCCTGCTTTCTCCACTAAACTATAACTCCTTAAAGACAAGGACCTTATTTTTCTTTCATTACTATATTCCTGGAACCCCAGATGTATCTGCAATATAGGAGATATTAAATTAGCTTCTTGAATCAATGAATCAATGGAGAAAGACATTCTTATATATTACTTGGATTTTATACCTGTGGGATAAAATCCCATAAGTGGGGAGGTAAATTTAAAACGTTTCCTGGTGTTGCCACGTGTCCCTTAAAAGAGGCTGTGCCAATATATAGTTCACTATGAATGCTGGAGAAGGCTCATTTTCAGTCATCTTTTTCAACTCTTATGTGACACTGGGTTAGGAGAATGGGGTCTGGAGGCAGGAGCATGAGGCTGATTCAAGCTCACTTACTAGAACTAAATCAAATGGAAACACTTCAGCTATGACAGGAAGTATCCTCTCCATTTACATAGGGCATACACAGAGTAAATGACTTGGTAACTTTAGTTCATCCTTTTTATTTACGTAGGTCATACACCACCTAACCAATAGAAACCTCTAAAGGGTATTTAAACCCAAGGAAATTCAGTAACAGGACTTTTGAGCCCCTATGCTTGGACCTGTGCCCACCCTATGGAGTGTACTTTCAGTTTCAGTCAATCTCTGCTTTTGTTGCTTCATTCTTGCGTTGTTTGTGCGTTTTGTCCAGTTCTTTGTTCAAGATGCCAAGAACCTGGACACCTTTAACCAGTAATATATTTTGGCAAGCCTTCAACCAGTAACATTTTTGATCTACAGGCAGTTCTGTGCTGAATATTATAGGGTCAGAAAGCTTTTTCCCACCTACTAACCAAGTCCTTTACCTCTAGCACTTCAAATATCTGTTCACAACTTCCCTTGCCTTGCAGATGTTCCTCGGCCTCCAGATGCTCCTCGGCCTCCCTGCGGGACTGTGATGCTCACCCTGGTGATATAGTCGCTTGGCAGATGGCAGACTCAGGGATGGTGGCCACACAGGCCTGGAATCAGGCTTTGGTCCTTGGGCCAGGGAATTCCAGGGTCCCTCAATCCCAGAGCATGATCTGAAAGGGTGTGTGTGTGTATGTGTGTGTGTGTGCGTGTGTGTGTGTGTTCACGTGTGTATGTCCCTGGGTGAGCACATTGCCTAGAGGTAGCCAAGAACAGGGATCCTACTTGCCCAAGTCTAATTTCAATACTACTAATATTGGAAAATGTTTTCAATTCTTTCCTTAAAGCTGAGGTGAACAATTTTCATATATATGTCTTTCTTTTGAAATGAATCACTCAGCACCAAGCCTACTTCCCTCACAGCTCCTAACAAGAAAGAGAACAGCAGTGTTTACAGACATTGAAAACACTGGAAAAAATGAAGGAAATGTGTTATTTAATATGAACATTACTATACGTTTTAAAGCCAGTAAGTTGAGAAAAAAATCCAAACAATTTTGTGTGCTACTTTGTAGGTAATTAATATACGGGACCTCTTACCCCAAGGGTACAGTTTGAAAACATAAAATGCTGTATATTCCTCTCAGCTGAGGAACTATATACCCAAACGTATTGTTACAAAACAAATCGCTGTTAAAAATTATATAATTATAAGATAAAGCAATGATTAGTAAAATGAAACATTAATGCAACTAAGAAAGTCCTTATCTATTTCACGTATGTCAAAATTTAAAGGATACATTTTCAACACATTATCTAATTGTCAGTAACATTTTGCCCATCTTAAAATAGGAATGATGGACAATATAAAGTTTACTTTCACATACTATTTTTACTTTGAAGAAAGTTTTCTATTTTCCTCTCCTACAGTTTTAGTAAGATGGTTGTAAATTTGCTACATTTTGTAGGAAAAAAAAAAAATCTAAGACAGTACTTCTCAAACTATTTGTGAAAAAGGTCACTTTTATCCACAAATTTATCTTTCATCAATATTCTTATAAAACAAAAGAACAAATCACTAGAAATATAATATAGGGAAAGTACAAAACAACAAAGAAAAGGCATAAAAATTATATCAATATGTTTTATAATAAAAAAACTCTTACATTTTTTTCTTTCTTTCTTTTTACAAGAGCAGAAATTCTTTTATTTATTGACTTTTCACTACTTTAAATCCTTGAGGGATACAGCATCACTTGGACTCTGAGTCCAATAGCCTAAGCAGGAAGATTGCCTTGGAATTTGGCACAAACCATGCCACTATTTCAATGGGCCGAGTTACTTTTCCCCAGATTACTCTGGTGTGGTTTGATTTGCCACCAGGAGTCACTGTGTTGTTCTTTGCTATATATACATAAGTACATCTCTTGCCCAAATAGAATTCTGTTTGATCTCGGGCATAAACACCTTGAATTTTAAGAAGAGCTGTGTGTGCCCTTTGGTTCTGGAGACGCTACTTATAGCCAGCAAAAATGGCCTTGTACCACAAGCTTCCAGACAATATTTCCTTTTAGAAGTCCTGTTCCCAGCAACCCACCACAGGATCCAAGATGGAAGAAAGAGAAAGGGGAGCTGTACTTTTATTAAAGCTTATTCTCGATGTCTGTTCTCCTCCAGCAGACAGATAACAAACCTTTAGAAATTGTTCTGATCCACAAAGTGCTGTAGAGAATGACTCTCTTAACAGGCATATTCTAGAGATTGATTATTTGTCCATATTCCATTCCTTTTAGAATTTTTTTTTTTTTTTTTTTTTTTTTTTTTTTTGAGACGGAGTTTCGCTCTTGTTACCCAGGCTGGAGTGCAATGGCGCGATCTCGGCTCACTGCAACCTCCGCCTCCTGGGCTCAGGCAATTCTCCTGCCTCAGCCTCCTGAGTAGCTGGGATTACAGGCACGCGCCACCACGCCCAGCTAGTTTTTTGTATTTTTTTTTTAGTAGAGACGGGGTTTCACCATGTTGACCAGGATGGTCTCGATCTCTCGACCTCATGATCCACCCGCCTCAGCCTCCCAAAGTGCTGGGATTACAGGCTTGAGACACCGCGCCCGGCCCTTCTAGAATTTCTATGAAGTTTTGACTGTCACCTTCAGAACCCTGTTTAAATTCTTTCTTTATTCATTGTAGACATTCAAGGTAACTTGTGATAGATAAAGCTTTGCATGACCTTGATTTAATCCAATAGCTGGAATTGAGTTGGTAAATGATTTCCCCTATTTTGACTCTCTTCTGACCAGCACATTTTGGAAAGCTACAGAGCACACATCACAGCCCTATTAGGCTCCCTCCATCCAGACCCAGTTCATCACCCCAGACAGGACCTCAATGGCATTTCTAGGACTCAGGGCTATTTTTATTTAATTTCCTTTATTTTTCCCAAAGCTGAAGTGTCAAACTGTTACCCACACTCTTCTATTCTCTTTCCTTCCATGTTTATCTCTCCATTATTTTATTTCCATTTTTTTCTAATGCTCTACAAGAAAAGTGATGGAAAAATTGGTACCTAGTGAACACAAAACTCTCTCATTCGAAGATGTAAATTGATGAAAACCTCTATAAACTAGAATCTTAAGTAAAGGAGAAACTCACAGTTAACAAAATTAATTACCTAAAAATTTATTTTAGATATAAAATATTTTCATTAAAAATTGTGTAAGATAGATCTTTAATGGACAGTAATAAAAATCCCATGTCTGATAAACTTTCCTAAAACTTTAGTGTTTGTATCAGGTAACTAGGCGTGTCTGCACTAGTTAAATTGGTCTTAGGTGTGACATGATTTATCAATCATGTGTTTTGGTAGCTAGGTAAAAGTTAAGGTTTAAACTCTTTACAACCATACAGCCAGCAGTAACTTCTCCCTTGGAGATACTCAATAGAAAGCACCGTTGGAGGATCAAAGCCTCCCTGCTCTGAGGCCAGTTTAGGCAATGACAATCGGTGTGAATTTTATCATACCACTTTGTTTGGCGCTTCTGACTTGTCATTTGTTAAATAAAGACAGGAAAACCTTTCGAGGAGGAGTGCAGATCAAATGAAGGGTATGGTTGAGATTTAAAAGCAAAATCACCTCTCCACAATGACACCATCACTAGCGACTAATGACTTCATGAGAATTTAATCTGAGCTTCTCATTGAGCATATGTTGTCTGCCAGGCTTTGTTCTAAGTGCTTTACAAGCATTAACTCCTGTGATTTTCAGAACAGCATGATGAGGCAGGTACTATATTCATTCTCAGTTTGCATTTGAGCAAACCCCAAAGCACATTAAGTGCCAAAATGGATTAAATCATTGACTCAGGGACACATGGCTAGGGAGTCAGTCCTGGGATTTGAACTAAAGGTAGTTCAATGTTAACATTTTTAACACTATGCTATGCCTAGTCCTGGAGATTCTTGCAGTCTAAGTAATATAGGTAACCAGGGCTAGGTGCAGTGGCTCACACCTGTAATCCAACATTTTGGGAGGCCAAGGTGAGCAGATCACTTGAGGTCAGGAGTTCGAGACCAGCCTGATCAACATGGTGAAACCTCGTCTCTACCAAAAATGCAAAAATTAGCTGGACATAGTGGTGCCCGCCTGTAATCCCAGCTACTCGAAGGCTAAGGTGGGAGAATCACTTGAACCAGGGAGGTGGAGGTTGCACTGAGTTGAGATCACGCCACTGCACTTCAGCCTAAGTAACAGAGTGAGATCCTTAAAATACATATAGGCACCCAGATGTCAACTTTGGTTGGCTTCTCTTGAATATTTTAAAACTCTACCTCTTGAATATTTAAAAACTCCAACCCTTGCTCTGAACTTAGTCCCATTGTTTTCATTTGGATCACTAGCTCCTACATTAATAAACAATTATTCAGTAACCAGTCATTATCAGGCTTGTGTGAGATGTTGGAGGGCATCATGGTGAGAAAGTCACATTCACTGCCACAGTGGTGTTTATTATTTCCATAAGGAAGATAACATTAAATACATATATACAGAATGAGAAAATTATTTGACAGTGACAAGGTTATGAAGGCTAATGCCACTATCATCTGTGCCTAGACTTCTGTAACAACCTCTTCATTGATCTGCCTGCCTCTAGTATTGCTCCATTCCAATCTATTCAGCACAAAATGCAGTCTGATCCATCTAAATGCAAATTTGACCATTTGGTGATCTTGCTTAAAGTCTCCCATGCCCCTTTGCCATTGTTCATAGGGGTCAATGTAAGCTCCCTGGTAACGGGCTTCTACCTCCCTCTTCAGTTACTTCCCACATTCTTTGCTTCTGGATTTTATGCCACATTAATTAAAGTTCCCTGTAGGCACTACTCTCCTGTGCATACACCGTGTTTCTACTTCCGTGCCTTTGTTCAGGGTACCATCTCTACTTGAACCCCTTTCCACCCTTCATTTCCCATCTTATGTTTGCCTTTCAAGAATCACTGCTTCTAGGAGGACTACCCCAACACAAGTTAAGAAGGACTAAAAGCAAATGACATTGTGGTTTTTATGCCTTGATCAACTGCTGTGTCTCTGTGTTATTTTCATCATTGCACAGAGGTGCCGAGGGAAATATCTAACATGCAATTGATACTCAGCATATGTTTACAGAAATGAACCAGAGAAGTTAGCAGGTTCTATCATCTCTCCCAAGTCTGTAGTCCCTGTCCCATTTCTCTCCCTGAAGAAGGATATTTATAGCTATATCTTAGCGAATATAATTGATATTTTTTCCAAGTGCCATTCTTAGGTAAATGCTGACTCCCGCTTCACCTGAGATTAGACACCTGATGCCTGCAGGTCTCAGAAAATTCTAGGTCTTTATAATACTTATTATCCACACATTTGGAGCTACAGAAAACAGGTTTTCACTTTCAGCAGGCATAGCGGTAAAAGAAAAAAAAAAGGTATTGAAATGACTCTACAACAATATTGCCTTCTATATTTTATGTCAAAGATAGGTTGGAGGAGTTGAACACATAATGCAGCATGAAACAATTTTATTACATGTTGTCATATTCTAGAACCAGGTTTCACATACATTCTAGGTGTTTAATGAGCAGATTCTTTTCAACTCCTCTGAATAAACAGAACATAGTCTCTTCTCAGTATGCTAAGAAAGGTCCAGGAACACTATCCAGTAAAGACCGTGGCTGAAATACGGTTTCTACTGATACAAGTAATCAAAATTATAGATGAGAAAATGAGTTGAAATTAAATATTTGTAAACAAAGTAACCTCCCCAATTCATTTGTCAATTTTGTTTCCTTTATGATCACATTCCCAATTAGAAATCAGCATTTTTTAGAATGAATTTAGATTTCCAAGGATATTTCCCAAAATTGCCAAGAGATTCATTACTCAGCATGAACGAATAATAAATGTACTAAGTTTTTTACTTATGTGAGTGCAATTTTAATATTTAATGATTACGGGGAAGAAATATTGTGCTTTTCTACCATATTCTGTGGAAATAGAAATTGAGAGCATTTTCTGCAAGTTTTAGAAATGTCTTATTGGAAAAGTTAATAAAACCAAAGAATCAACACAATTCTATAGTA
Source organism: Saimiri boliviensis (assembly GCF_048565385.1). Classification (NCBI taxonomy): domain Eukaryota; kingdom Metazoa; phylum Chordata; class Mammalia; order Primates; family Cebidae; genus Saimiri; species Saimiri boliviensis. The sequence goes on from NC_133463.1 coordinate 70,215,707, forward strand.
TTCTTGAAGCTAAAATTGTGAGCTATGTGTTTCTTTTTGAAGACAGAAACAGAACTCAATCTTAAAAGTACACTGAGCAAAGAATCGTTCCCTGAGAAATGTGTTACCTCAATCCTTTTGTACTCTGCAATAAAATGTAGCACAAGCAAATAAGAATTTATTTACTGCTGCATAAAACTTTGGAGAAACAGGCAAGGAAAGGAATCCTGCTTTCGATTTCTACCATCTGGAAATATTAGAACTCAAAGTTAAGATCTTTCCAGTTTTCTTGTAGGATAATAAGTAATGTGTCTTCTCCACTGTGCAGCTCTGAATGCCAGAATAGATGTCATAGGAATAGTGATTGTCCTAGGTAAATTTCTCCACGTAAGTATGTGATTCCTCAAAAACTTGAGAAAACTTGAGAAAAATATTTATTTGGCTTTTTAAAATGTGTAACTGTCACACGTTTTAAATTAGAGAAGTTACTTGCAAAGTCATCATTGCTCCGTTTTGTAATCCCTTGTAAACATAGAACTTAACAATATTTATTGAAAATAAGAAAACTTTTTCTTGAAAATAGATAAAATCATTTTTTTCTAAATAACATCTGAATAACGAGATTAGCCCTGAGTTTCAGAATGAGCCCTCTGAAGTATTACTTGACATTTTGCAAGTCACTTAATCCCTTTGGAGTTTCTGTTTCTCTTACTGTAAAATAATACTGACCACCCACTAAATTCAGGGACCTGAAGGCAACCCTAGACTTCAGCAGTGTGCCAGTGCTGAGCTTGAAAATGTCATATAACTTCCAAGGAGGCAGTGTACTCTGATGTGGAAAGGATTCAATTATCCCTCAGGAAACCAAGGTCTTGTTTTGTTCTCAATTTGGAGACTAAGTGACCTTTGAGAGGCCATCTCCTCTTAGAGCTTCATTCATTCTTAAGGCAGCATCCAACCTCAATCACCACTGAATTTCAAACTCTTTTCTTTCTCCTGCTGATGTTTGATTTTGTTTTTTTCTCCTATACTCTTAATGTCTTGTTCTATCAATTTCCTTGTCTTAACTGCTGTTGTTTGAATGTGTCCCACAAAGTTCTTCTGTTAGAAACTAAATTCCCACTGCAACACTGTGAACTGTTAAAGAGGTGATTAGTTCATGAGGGCTGTGCACTCATGAATGGATTAATGACATTATGGCAGGAGTGGGTTTGTTATAAAAATGAATTCAGCTCTTGTGCACTCTCTTTTGCCATTGTGATGCCTTCCACCATGTTATGACATAGCAATAAAGCTCTCGTCAGATACAGCCCTTTATCTTAAATTTCCCAGCCTCCAGAATCATGTGTCAAATCAAATTTTATTGTTTATAAATTATCCAGTTTGTGATATTTTGTTACAGCAGCACAAAACAATGACACTAACATATTTAATATTTTTTCACTAAGAAAATCTGAAAATCGTCATAAGATCCTTGTGTTCTTCTTTGAAAAAGTCACTTGGATAAGATAAACATAAATAATAATAAGTTTTTGATAAGTTCACTAGATAAAGTTGTTTTACAGTTTCCAAGCAATAGATCAAAACTAAGGCAAGTTTTAAAATTTCTTCCGTTTACTGTTCCTCAACCTATTTTGACCCCAGATGAAAGGCACTATATTTAATTATCCATGCTATTTTAATCATAAATTAAACCAAATTTTACACTGAAAATTGAGAAGTAAATTTTACTCAAGGGAAAATGGACAGAGTTTATTCAAGGAAATTTAATGATAAATAGCACCAGTAATGTTAAGACAAGATGATTGTATAAACCATCTCTCACTACAATTAATTCAAAGAAGAAATTTCCATTTATTTATTGTCTTTAATTGTGGTTAGGAAAAAATATTACTTAAAAAGACTTTTTACAGTGCTTAATAATTCTATTGTTATTTGATAATTTGAGGTTTTCATCTTTGCTAGTTAAAAACATGATCTTAAAAGAAGAAAAAAGAATGCAGTTATCTTCCTAAGCCAAAAACAAAAAACAAAAAGGGAATGCAGACTTCATGGTCATATATAGAGTACACATTCAAGATGCTTCTGCTAGGTGCACCTCTTCTGCTTCTTGGTATATTGATTACATTCAGTCCTGGACATCATTGGTAGACTCCTCAGAATTGAATGAAGTATAGAATAGGCACTTGTGAAAATAGCTTTAGCTCAGTGTCAAAGTGCTTGAATGACAAGCAGCAAAAAGTGACCAGCAGCTCATTGGCAAGAGCTTTAAAGAGGCTGTGTTCACCTGGATCCAGTGGATCATATTTCTCTATTAAGAGAGGAAAAAATATATAAGAAAGGCAGTGAAACTCTAAAAGGTTTTTAATTGATATCATGAAGTGTACGTTTAAAAATAAAATAGGCTGGGCCCGGTGGCTCACGCCTGTAATCCCAGCACTTTGGGAGACCGAGGCGGGCAGATCACGAGGTCAAGAGATGCAAACCATCCTGGCCAACATGGTGAAACCCCATCTCTACTAAAAAAAAAAAAAAAAATGCAGAAATTAGCTGGGCGTGGTGGCACACACCTGTAGTGCCAGCTACTCGGGAGGCTGAGGCAGGAGAATTGCTTGAACTTGGGAGGCGGAGGTTGCAGTGAGCCAAGATCATGCGACTACACTCCAGCCTGGCGCCTGGTGACAGAGCAAGACTCTTTCTCAAAAATAAAATAAAATAAAATAAAATAAACAGATGTTTTTGACATTAAAAAAGAATCAAAAAAATTAAAAGAGAGTCCTTTTTAGGGCACGGAAGTGAAAAGTCATTTGCAGAGAAGCACAGCACATAACTCAGGACTGAATAAATTAAACACTCCGTTCTGGAGAATTTGTACGTTATCCTGTTTTGCAGAGTAACTCCAAAGTATGAATATGCACAAACCAGAAATACAAACTGGTCACAAAGATGACAGAAGCTATAAAAATAAGTGGCAAAAATGTAGCTGAAAACCAGAATGGCTCTAGCACAGCGCTAGAGGAAAAGAATTTTTAAAGAATGAGGTATCTACATCCTTTAGATAAGAAACAGACTAGAAAAGTTACAAAATATCCCAAGCAGCCTGAATAATAAGAGACTCCAGAATAATGTAGAAGAAGAGGATATGGGAAGGACAACCGTCTAGTGAGATCTTTCAGACGGAGTCCAGATAAGAAGACCCAAGGTACCCCAGCTGACAGACAGCATTAACTACCAGACATGTGAAAAAGCCAACTTGCTCCTTTCAGCCCAGCCCATACAGCTGCCTTCTGACAGCAACTACCCTAGCGATTCTAAGCAAGGCCAGGAAACCACTCTTCAACTTATAGAGTTGAGAGAAAAAATAAATTGTTCTTCTAAGAACAGATCTCTTTGCAGCCTCTATACCCCAAACCAATGAGAGGCAAAAAAGTATTTAACCTTGTTATCCTGTGCATAATAAAAGCAATGTTTGCTTTATTTTGTTTTGCATCTATAGTTTGTACTTTGGCAAAATACTCATAAATTCCAAATAAGATAATTTGTCACTAAAGTTGTTAATTTTTCATTCCTCCAGCACACAAAGTGGATTGATTATCAAAGAGTATACTATGTTTATTTTACAACAGTAGTTTAAGCTATGAAAATTCCACTGATTCCAATTCCATAAACTATTTTAAGACCAGGGCGTTAAGGAATGCATTTTTCCATGAATCCTGGAGAAAGTTCTGAACTTCCTAATAAAACAATCACCATGTTGTTAAAAGATCTAATGATATGAAATAATAAATGCTTTCATCACAAATGCTGGGGCTGATGAGGCTATGTTAACATAGGACATTGATTAATGGCCATTTATCCATACTTCCTTTGATGTATACAAACCAAGTATATTCCAGGTATATTCCATACATAAGTAGGGGTTCTTTGCTCTTGGTTTAAATTGTTGAGTTCTTTAAGTCAGCTTGAAGAGTCATTATTTTCTTTGTGAAATTGAAATTATGTTTCTCATATTACACAAAACTTCTGCTCTGACAACATAATAGTTACAGAAAGAAAAAAATCCAATCTTAAACTACCATTACATATTTAACTTGTAATTACAGAACCCTCATAGATATAACAGGCAACAACAGCTGAAATGATGGTGGGGGAAGGGAGAATTTTTAAGACCAAAGCTGGAAGAATATAAAGATTGGATCCAGAAAAAACAAGATTTTTCACAGAATTGCCACTTATTATCAGTTATTTATATCAGTTCAGTATAAAATGTACCATGGTATAGCATATTCTACCTCTTCTTCTACATTTTTTTTTTCGTTAAGTCTGCATCTTTTCCAGCAAGCCTGCCAGTATACCTAACAGATTCTCTTTTTCTGTATTGGTAGCTATAATGCACTCTGCAGAAGCAGGTGTGAAAGCAAACAAAATGACCTCCGTTCATTATTTTTTTCAAAATTACTCTGGACAGACCCTACCCTAACCATTGCAACTTACAAGTTCAATTCATTCATATAAGAATAAAACCACTCATGGTCATCAACAGCAAGCCTTGAATGCTGAATTTTTTTCCTAATACTGGACTGACTATACCGTTTGGCACCAGTAAACAGGACTCATATTGCTGACTTCCCTTTAACAGTGTTGGCTATAAACTCTTCTCTAGCTGTTCCTGCCATCTAGGATTTGTCTGCATATTTGAGGGGGAGAGCCAGGAAAAACAGTTGTGTTTGCCCAAGAACATAAGTCTATCCAATAGTGGAATAAGCTGGGGATATCTGTGTGAGCTTAGGGTTTTGCACTCAGCTTAAAAGTGATCCTTCCCTTGATCTTCTCAATGCATTTTCTTAAGGGTATTGAAAGCTAAAGTTCTCTGAAGAAAGGTTTCTGCAAACAAGGCCAGGAACACTAAAACCTCAAACCCATGTAAATGGGATCAGTTGTTTGCTCTGAACCTATTTCTCACTAGTAGCCAGTCAGCTAACTCTACTCTCCCACACAAGAGAGTTAAATCAGTGGTCAGAAATCATATAGTTAGAGATTAGTCTAACAGGCTGAGGATTAGAATATATCCCAACACCCAGGCCTACTCCTGTCTGGCATGTTCTTTCTCTATACAAGACAACATTCTTCGTTTTTACGTGGAGTTCAAAGATGTGTGAACTAGATAACTGCCCTGAAGGGGTTTCATTTTCACGCAGGAGACAAGACATAAATGCATGTTGATTAAATTACAATGAAATATTGAAATACTCTAAAATGTCACAAGGCAGCAGAAGTGTCTTTAACATCAAAATTTCTAAGAAAATTCAGACTCTGGAAAATATTTAATATATGTTCTGGAGGTGAAAATCAAAATAAGTTAATTCCTAACTGATATTTCACTTAGAACAGAGAGAAGAGAGTTTGGGACTTGACTGAAAAAAGCCTTGACACATCACTTCGGGTCTGAATTTTCTGATCGGTGCATCCTGTTGACTTGGGAAATGCTTACTTGCCTTGGAACCGTCTGTGCGTATTTTCCATTGCCTGTCTTATAGTCAAGGATTTCCCTGCATTTTAAGATGACAGTTGTTAGCTGAATAAATAGAGAATAAATGTTAAAAGATTAGGAAGCCACGTACGCACTGATAAAAACATATACATAGGCAGGGAAGATGAATGCCTTTGCAAGAGAGGTGGTAGAATGTTGAGGTTAGAGAGAGCCTCCTGAGATCCCTGGGTTATATTCAAAAGCCTGTTTTGTGCTTGATACCACCCCTTACACCAGTGCCTATTGGTCACTGAAGTTTTAAGCACACATGAAAACTGATGTAACATTTTAATTTGGAATTTATTAAACTAACACAGAAATAGTCATTTTCTTTTCAGTATACAATCCTTAAGTTCAGAAGCTTTAATTTGTAAACAGGGTGCTGGGCCATACAGTCATCCCTTCTTAGGATGAAGTCTGTTTATGATAAATTATTTTACACATATATTTATTTCTTCACCCTTTTATACAACTCTAAGAATTTCATATATGGTTTAAGTAAGTCAGTTGTTGCTCTGGAGTCCTCAAACAACCTTTTCAAATGTGTAAAATAAAAACAAAATCAAACGTTTGGATGGCAAATAGACATAGGAGGAAAAAGCCTCTTTGTATCCATATTATCTGAAAATACTGGCATTTTCTTTTGGTTAAAAGTATGCACTGTGGTGGGTAATGTATCTTTCTAATAAGCAAAGATTAGAAAATGAAGAGCAGTTTCATACTGTTCATTACTTATTTTAGAGCTATCAAAACAATTGTCAAGTTTGATTGAAAGTTTTATCAAATGTGATTGGCCTACATTATCTTTCACAGAATCACTTTTACTAAATAATTGATTTGCATTTATTCTATAAGCTTCTAATAAGAAAGATAATTAGGCACAATGTTATTAAGCCAGCTTTTACTTTAACTCTAAAGGTATAAGTGAAATACAGAAAATATCTTTCGGGCCTTGACTCTAAGAAAAACTTTGTTTCTCCTGAACAGCCAATAAAAGTTTATTGACATGGTAGGTTCTATAACTGATGGTGTTTACCTCTTTGCCTTGGCCACTGGGTTCAGAATTAAAATTGAGCCAATGTAATTTTGGTCAGGACCTTGTAAGATACATGTACTTGCATAACACAACCCCTGGCTTCATTGCTATTCTGTCATTTTCTTCTATAAGATTTTAGGTTCTTTACATATGCTATCTCCTGTTATGGACAGAATTGTGCCCCCTCAAAATTTATATGTTAAAGTCCTAACCCCACAAAGTGACTGTATTTGGAGACAGAGCTTCTAAGAAGCTAACTAAATGTAAATGATGTCATAGGGTGGGACCCTAATCCAATAGGACTAATGTCCTTCTGAGAAGACAAGGAAACACCAGAGCTCTCTCTCTCTCTCTCTGCACTCACACAGAGGAAAGGCAACGTGATGACACAGCAAAAAGGCAGTGCCCTGAAAGCCAAGAAAAACTACCCCACCAGGGGACTGTAAATCAGTTCAACTATGCAGAAGTGTGGCAATTCCTCAAGGATCTACCAACCAGAAATATCACTTGACCCAGCAATCCCATTATTGGGGATATACCCAAAAGATTATAAATACTATAAAGACATATGCACACAGATGTTTATTGCAGCACTGTTTACAATAGCAAAGACTTGGAACCAACCCCAATGCATATCAATGAAAGACTGGATAAAGAAAATGTGACACATATACACCATGGAATACTACGCAGCCATAAAAAAGGATGAGTTTATGTCCTTTGAGGTGGTATGGATGAAGCTGGAAACCATCATTCTCAGCACACTAACACAGGAACAGAAAACCAAACACCACATGTTCTCACTCATAGGTGGGAGTTGAACAATGAGAACACATGGGCACAGGGAGGGGAACATCACACACCAGGGGCAGTCAGAGGGTGGAAGGCAAAGAGAGGGAAAGCATTAGGATAAATGCCTAATGCATGTGGTGCTTAAAACCTAGATGGCAGATTGATAGGTGCAGCAAACCATCATGGCACATGTATATCTGTGTCACAAATCTGCACATCCTGCACATGTATCCCAGAATTTAAAGTAAAATTTAAAAAAAGAAAGAAAAGAAAAATTACCCCACCAGAAACCAATACTGCCTGCTGGCACCTTGATTGTGGACTTCCAGCCTCCAGAACTATGAGATAATATATCTCCACTGTTTAAACCACCCAGTCTGTGGAAACCTGCTATAGCAGTTTGTGTAGACCAATATATCTTTTTCTTTTTCTTCAGCAGTCAATCCTTTAAAGTAGGAGAGCTCTATTGCACTATGTAGTCAGCTGGCCACTCCTTCTTTCCCTGCTCCCTCAGAATATCTTTGATTACCCCAATCCCCACCTTACAGAGATTTGTGTGAGTAGGACATACGTCTGGGAGATTTATCTGTATCATTCTAATGTTCAGAAATTCTCTCTCCTTTGACTATATCTTCCTCTTGCACCCGCTGTGTGAATGTGGGGCGTGGCAAAGTGTGTGGTGTGAGGAGGTCAAATCTTAAGGACTGTGCCTCTTTTTTATACAAATTATGATATCTCAGTCCATGTTAACACACATTTTCCTGTCTTGTGAGTGCCACAGCCTCACTGGCTTTCTTGGCTATTCCTTCCTGGCTTAATCATCATGGTCCTGTAAGTGCCAGAGAAGCATGAACTGAACTGTGGTTTCTGAATCCTGGTTCTGTATTCAGGGGCAAGTGTGAAATGAGGGAAATAGGCACTTGGGGCCACATCTGACATTTTACAGAGTACCTAAAATCAAGCACATCTTGCCACTTCTTTCTGAAACAGCATACATCTTCCCTAATAATCTAGGATACAAAAAATTCATATGCACTCTAGTGTGAAAACTTCGTTACTTGTTCTTATAATGAATAGCCATGACCTTATTATTCCAAGAGAGCATTTATCCCTTCCTTGATCTGAGTTACGTTATGCATTACAAAGATTTCTACATTGACTGATAGATAATGACAACCCTAAATGTCATCTCTCTAATCAACATGCAACTCCACTGAAGGAGAGAGATGAAGGGAAGATTTACAGTTCACCTTGCCAGAAGTACTGATATGGACTGAATTACCCCCAAGAAGTAATGACAGCAGTTAGAAAAGAGATTTCATAGCCAAATGTCTTATTGGCCTAGGACATTTACAACATAAATATCATATCCATATAGCTTACTATGTTAAAAGGGCTTGGTTGTTTAATCACCACTTCTCTTAGTTCAGACTGCTATAAGCAAATACCACAGACTATGTACCTTAAGCAGCAAACAGTTATTTCTCACAGTTCAGGAAGCTAAAAAGTCCAAGATCGAAGTGCTGGACAGTGAGGTTTCTGTGAGGGCCCTCTTCCTGGTTTGCAGACTGTCACCTACTTGCTGTATCTTCACATGGTGGAGAGAGAGATCATCTCTCTAAGGTCTCTTCTTATAAGGGCACTAATCCCAATTCATGAGGGCTCTACCCTTATGACTTAATTGCCTCCCAAAGGCCCTATGTCCCAATATCACTACATTAGAGATTCGCTATCCAGCATACAAATTTGACGGGAACACAAACGCTCTGTCCATAGCATGACTGTTTTGACAGACAACGAGTAAAAGAGCTATTTTGAAGGCTTTTCCTTGGAGGTGAGAGGGAGCCGTCAGTTCCTCCACTTTTGCGGAGGTTTTGTGGTGTTGAGATGTTGGCCTTGGCTTTCTGAAAAAGCATTTAAAACTCTCACAAAGTGACCTGAAAGACTAAACTTTTGATTGAATGATAGGGTGAGAGATGCTATAATATTTGACCAACAACACACAGGAGATATGGTGGCCATGAGGGTCCAGGGAGCTCATAGCTGTCAACAGTTTCAAATATTTCAAAGGCCACTCCTCCTACTGCTTTTAATCTTACTTTTAAGAGTCACAAACTTCTTGAAATTAGTACATTTTAAAGACAGTCCACAAGAAGACATTCTCTTTGAGCTTATCAGCTACACTGCAATGTGTATAGATGTTAAGAACTAGAAAATGAACTGTCTGGCTTTGGTATCTAAGAAGAAGAGAAAATTTCTATCAAAACATTGAAACAAACATGTGATCTTGATTTAATTCAACTAAATGAGACCCAAGATCTTTAGTCTGTTCTTGCAGTTAAGGCTTATTTTAATTTCACTTCTAGTTACTTTCAGTCTGAATAGTCAAATAGGCTCTAGGATTAAAAAAAGTTTGTGTGACTCTAAAAAAATAACTACCCACTGTATGTATATGTGTATGTTAGGCATACACACACATTTGTGTATATGCACATCTATGTATGTATATAGATGCATGTGTGTGTATATGCATAGATATATCCTAGATAAAAATTTGGGTTCACTTGTTTTTAACTTTTTTTCTTGTGAAATTTAATCATTGTAATTCTCAGATATCTTGCTTTAAAGAATACTCTCTTTAGCTACACAGAGTAACTGGTTTAATTCCTTGGTATGAATACCTTCTATTTTTAGCGAGTTATTGGTTTCTGGTATAGTGACCTATATCAACCAAAGATTAGGAGAGTTGTAGGTGGATGTAAGATGTAACTGACATTCATTTCTCGTTACTTAGGGCTTAAGCATATTACATAATTTTGCGAGAATAAGTCTACGGGTATTCTATGGCTATTTAAGTAGTTGGTGCTGAAAATTTGTTAATAAAACATATATTTAATTGTCTCCATCTTTTAAATTATTTAGTTAACAAGAAAAAATACCTTTAGCATGCAACAGATGTATACTTACACTACTGTAGAAATACATTACATATATTATAAGACATGGAAAAAGAAAATTTAAAATTGTGACAAAAAGATGAAATAAACAGTATTATATAAATACTTATATTTAATGGTATAAAAATTTGAGGTCTCAATATGCTGTTAATAATTACATATTATTAAAACAAAAACAAACAAACAAAAAATAATAATTACATATTATTAACAGCATATTGTAGAACTGCCTCTCTGGTGGTAACAATACTGAGCTCTCACTAGCTTATAATGATAAAGTTTATTTCTTGTTCATATTAGAGTCCAATGTGGGTTTTGTGCTTCTGTAGGTTATTTTCTCTCATGTAATTCCAGGATGAGTTTGTCTTATAATGTTGCCACATTTGCCTCCAAAGTCACTTTAAAAAAGGAAAGTAAAATCTGAAATATTGCACATGAAGGCTTAAGAGCTGGGCTCAGAAATGTTGTACAACTCTTCAGCTTACATTTCATGACCCAGAATTCAGTCAAATAATTCAAATCTTAGTGCAAATGAGGCTGAAAAACGAAGTCTGATGTGTCCAGGAAAAAGATATGATAAAGTAAACACCATCAGTTTGAAAATATGATTGCTATATTATTAACATATTTTTATTAACTTAGTGTGAGAAAAAATTAATAAGCTTTAAGTGTAAAAAATACTGGTTTAATATAGTATATTACAGAAATTCAAAGATCTAGGTTTAAATTCTATTTATTTTGAAACTGGCTTTAAAAGCTGTGATTATTGTAAAATCTGCTTTATAAAGATATATAGATTCAAATGGAGGAAGAGAATTTCAAAACTATATTTTTATGCTTTATGGGCCTTAAAACTCTTTTGTCCAACCAAGGAGAGTATTTTAGCTTCTGACCATATTTTTGTAGGTAACAGGCAAAATAAGTATTTTTCTAATTGAATTAAGGAATTTTCAAAAGTGTTTTCTAAGCATTTATTCTACCTTGAGGGAAATTTTGTATAGTACTTGTTTAAGAACTATATCTTAGAGCAATTGTTAGAGAAATTAAATCACTACTTCTTAGTCATGATGGCATCATACCATTATTTACTTATAAACCATCAAGATATAATATGCCCTTAGGAAGAGGTTCATAATTAATTAGAATAAACATAAATCTATAGATTGAATAGTCTCCCTGACAATTTTAAATGCTTTGAGGTTAACACTTATTTTTACTTTGCAGCATGGCTAATAAAGAGTTTATTCTAATAAAATCGTTAGATTCTCTATGTTCTTATTCTGTTGGGCTTGCATTGTTACTGTTATTTTCAACTGCAGTTTCTTAATACAGACATTTTAAGCCACTTACTCATTTTATTATCATTAAATTGTTTAAAACTGGATGATATAATTTATAAATTCACTTAGGTGAATACAAGTAAACTACAAATGATTGCTATACACCAAAAGAGAGAAAAATGAGTGAAAATTTCATTTCCAATCCCTAGACATTTTGGACATCCCACTCGTCCCTCTGGATGTTAAGTGACTAATATGTGACCATCGGATACATGACTTGGATGAGATCTTCCATGTCCATCTATATAATTACAAATAAATACAAGTAGAAATTCTAATATTTTCTTCCTTTAACTCAATGTGGCATCTTGAGCATTCTCTGAGTATGTACACCCCACAATTGAGGACGCAGCTTTAGGAACCAGCAGGTGGGTACCTGCCTGAAAGAATAAAAGATATTACAATGAATAATCCCAAAAATTTTATGCAGAAAAGCTTGAAAAATAAATCAAACTGTTTGTTGTTGACTATGTGTAAATATTAGTTTTTCAGTTTGGTATTATTTTCATTAAATGGTGTACCATAACTCTTTTAGAATTTAAGTATCCTCAAGTTCTAATATCCCTTAGGTATTAGCCTGGGTGAATTGTCTCTTTAATGAAAAGTTTAAGGGAGGGAGAGTGGGAAAGCAAAAGGGATAAAGCATGGAGCAGATATTGACCAGTAAAGCTATTTTCTGCCCAGGTGTCAAAATCAAGGTTGCTTCAGCTTTTGATTGCCAATTCATGGGCAAATTTTGTAAAAAAAAAAAAAAAAAAAAAAAATCAAGTGAGGTCTTATGCTTTAGTGTCCATCCAGTTTGATGTTAAAAAAGAAGTAACCATTGTTCATAGTATTCTTTGCTCACAGTATTCATGTACATAGTATTCATGAATTTCCTAAGTTTGCATCTGGATTTTACCTTACTTTGGGTGAAATGTTATTGTGTCTATTAAATATATTGCAGTGATTAAGACCGGGGCGCTGAAGTTAGAATTTCCGGGTTTGAATATTGCCATCCTATTTTGTACATGCACAGTTTTCACAATTTATTTCGTGTTCTTTATACTCAATTTTCTAGTTCATAGATTCATTTTGAGGGTGAAATAACGTAATACACAAGGATGAATACAATGCCTGCATATAATATATATCTAATATATTATTTATTGCTATTAATAGATCTATGACTAGTACTACTGAATAGTGGAGAAAAATATACATAAATACATATAAATAGATAGAGTCACGAATTCTATTCTATTCAAAAAATTATTTAAGTGTTTCAATTCTTTCTGAGGCCATTCATACTGAAATCCCCTATCTAACCCAAATGACCTCTGTTGTCCCTCTTGTTCTATACAAATCTGAGTGTAATGGTATGGATATCAGAGCGTGGGTCTCAGTCAAGACCTTGGAAGGTTCTGCTAACACCCTGGAGTGTTTTACTTTTTAAATAACATTGTTTATTTATGTATTTTTATATGTTTATTTATTTTGAATTATTAACATAGTATTCTAGTATGATTTTTTTTTCCAGTGAGCCATTGATAAGACACTTTGGATTTTAGGGCGGAATGTAAAAAGAAAATATGAGAATGAAAAATTGTCCTCTTTGTACCACAGTCTGGCCTATGACTCATGGTCAGTTTTGAAGCCAATTAAAAAAAAAAGAGAGAGAGAAAGAAAAATAAACCAAAGGACTGAATTCATATTTGGACTGTTGCATTCTGGGTGTGCCATGAAGCTTCATAATCTTTTAGGTTAGATTACTTTTCCTGTTCTCATTTCCCCATGCTCTGTGTTTCTCAGAAGGAACTTCTGGGTGGAAAAGGCTTTGGTCCATATCAGTGGCAAGTTTGTTTATAATGATTAATTTAAATGAGCAGACACTGACTGAACACCTATTATATGTCTGAGTCTGTGCTAATTTGTCGGACACAAAACAAGGAACCAAATATTGGACCAGCCTGTCAAAGGCTCAAACTTCAGTTGTAGAGAAATAAGAAAAAAACAGAAAGAGAGAGAGATCAAGAGAAAGAGAGGGAGGGCAGGGGAAAGTCAGGGAGAGAGAAATAGGGAGGGAGAGGGATCCCAACGACTTCCACAGAGATAAGCATTGTAACAGAAGAACAAACAAATTGCAACAGAAGAGGAGGAGCTATGAACTAAAGAGTTTAAACATTTGAAAGACAGGATTCTTTTTTTGAATCTATTTTATAGTTACCTATTTTATAGGTAGCATATAATATGTAGTATTTTTTATAGGTAGATATAAAATAATTTGCTATTCAATTTTGAAACAGCAGAGGGACACACAAGTTTTCCACCTTTAATTTCTTTTATTTTTAAATTAAAATTATTTTTTAACTCTTAAAGATATGATGCTACAAATAAGATTGTACTTGCTGGGTTTACAGTGTATCTCCCTGCTTTCAATATGCCTACCTGATTTTATACACAGTATTAATAAAGTTCTTTTACATCTCCCTTTGGACCCTTCCAACTTAAAGCAGATAGAAGGTGCTGGGACCTGGACTGAAAATATAGTAAGGGTGGTTTCCTGGCAGCAAGTGGGAGTTACTTTGGGAAAGAATGGGTCAGAAAAAGACTCTGGCAATGGCTGCCTAGGCAGAGTGGGAAACAGGTCATCAAGATATGCATTTATATGTTACAGATGAGGATACTGCATTACAGTGAGGAAGTGCATTGCTCAGGTTCATATGACTAGGTAGTTCAGAACTGGGATTTGAACCAGGTATATCTGATTCCCAAGCTAGTCCTTATTTTTATTACCTCCTTGCAACAAATATCTCTCGATAAAGGAAAGCCTTCTTGGATACTGAATTGTGAAAAATTCTTCTTACTCAATGTAAACTATGTTTTTATAGATGCTAGTTATTTATGAATGAGTTTATTAAAGATAGGCAATAGCAATGTTTTAAAAATTGAAGTAGCATTCCATCAATTAGGAAGACAGGCAAATAATCTAATTCAATGGAAAGTTTAAGCTCATCAGGCCCAGCCTCCTTAATCAATTGATGCAGTCCGGAGAGGCGACGTGTCTTCTCTTTCTTGGCTACCTTGTCACAATGCTGGTATAAGAATCTGGACCTTCTAATACCTAATCCACCAATTTGTCAGCACATATTTTTCCTTCAGTCCTTATCTGGTAGTTGCTGCAGCACAGTTAAAACAACTGACCGTATTTCAATCTTTCTTAAGCATTTCCTTGGCTGAATAGGTCTGCATTTATGAGCAAGTAAGGCTCTAATCTGCAGGATTATCTTCATCCTGCATTTATGATTGCTTGGGAGCAATGCGTAGATAGAAATTTTATAGCACAGTTTTCCAAGATACCCATTTTGTACTACACACCACTCCATGGATTTGACTGTTTTAGGTGAACATAGGGAAATAGAATACATTGCTCAACAGCAAGCATTTGACACTACATGACCAGTATTTGAGTCCTGATATGCCTTACTAGCTATCTGACCACGTTAAACAACTCTGGTTCTGTTCCTCATATCTCAAATAGTGGGGTACAAAATACATCATACAGTTGTTATGAAGGCTGAAAGAGATAATACATGGAAACAGATTGGGTGTATCCTGAGTCCATTCTTTCTCATTGCTGAGTGATAATTCATTATATTCATTAACCTATTGATTGGCACTTAGGCCATTTCTGGTTTTTGGCTATGATAAAAGTGAAACGAACACTTTTTTACAAGTCTTTTTGTGAAAATATATTTCTCATTTCTTGAAGAACTACTTAGTAAAATTTTATACTTATAGGATAGGTGTATACTTAACACAACTAAAAACAGCCAGATCTTTTCCCAAAGAAGTTGCTTCATTTTGTACTTCCACAAACAAGATAGGAGAGTTCAGCTGTATTTGTTAATTTTCTCTATTATATAAATTTCCTTTTTTTTTTTTTTTTTGAGACATAGTCTCACTGTGTCGCACAAGCTGGAATGCAGTAGTGCTATCTTGGCTCACTGCAACCTCCATGTCCCAGCTGCTAGTGATTCTCCTGCCTCAGCCTCATGAGTAACTGGGATTATAGGCGTCCACCACGCCAGGCTAATTTTTTTGTTTTTAGTAAAGATGAGGTTTCGCCATGTTGGCCAGGTTGGTCTCGAACTCCTTACCTCAGGTGATCCACCCGCCTCAGCTTCTCAAAGTGTTGAAATTACAGGCTTGAGCCAATTCATGAGGCCTGAATTTTCTTTTTCATTATTTTTTGCTGTTGTCTTTGTAAGTTTCTACCTTCTATGTTTCTTGGGTTATTCTGTTTCCTTTTTTTAAAAGAATTGTTTAAAATTCTAGCTTCTTAGGGTAAAATCTTAAGTCTTTGACTTTATATCTTTGTATTTTAAAAAGTGTGTAAAGCTATACCGTTCCTTCTTTTTAAGTACTGCTTTAGTTATATCCCACAATTTTTGTTTTAAAGAAGAGTCTCTGTCATTCAGGCTGGAGTGCAGTGGCACAAACTTGGCTCACTGAAACCTCCACCTCTTTTCAAGTGATTCTCCTGCTTCGGCCTCTTGATTACGGGAAAGTACCACCACATCTGGCTAATTGTTGTATTTTTAGTAGAGACAGGGTTTTGCCATGTTGGCCAGGCTGGTCTCAAACTCCTGACCTCAAGTGATCTGCCCATCTCGGCCTCCCAAAGTGCTGGGATTATAGGCATGAGCCAACCACTCTGGGCCCAGAAATTTTGATGTGTGTTTTCACTACTGTTTAGTTAAAAATACTTTATTTTTCAAAAATAATTATTTTATTTTGGGAAAATTTTTACTTAACAGAAAAATTAAGAAGATAGTACAGTTATATAACCCATGGCCAGTTTTCCCTAATATTAGCATCTATATTTGCATCTGTAAATTTGCTACAATTATTGAACCATTATCAATACATTATTAAAGTTAATCCTTTATTCAAATTTTCTTAGTTTTACCTAATGTTATTTTTTTGTTCCAGGATCCCATGGGGCTAGGCACAGTGGCTCTCGCCTGTAATCCCAGCACTTTAGGAGGCTAAGGTGGGCAGATCACTTGAGGCCAGGAGTTCAAGACCAGCCTGGCAAACATGATGAAACATCTTCTCTACTGAAAATACAAAAAGTTAGCCCTGTCTCTACTAAAAATATAAAAATCAGCCAGGCATGGTGGTGCACATATGTAATCCTAGCTACTCAGGAGGCTGAGGCTGGAGAATCGCTTAAACCCAGGAGGCAGAGGCAGCCAGCCAAGATTGCACCACTGCACTCCAGCCTGGGTGACAAAGTGAGACTCTTGTCTCCAAAAAAAAAAGAAAAGAAAAAAATATGGATCCCGTGGGATATTACATTACAATTAGTAATCACAACTCCTTAGCATCCTCTTGGCTTTGGCAGTTTATCAGACTTTCCTTATTTTTATGACATTGACAGTTTTGAAGAGTACTAGTCAGTTATTTTACAGAATGTCCACCATGGAGATTTGGCTGACATTTATCTTTGAATAGACTTATATATGATTTCTTTTTTTACTAAAAAATTCTTTTTAAACATGGTGTATGCTATCCAAATATTTTAAATTATTTATTGAATATACAATTATTAATTACTAATTTGATTTAATGGGTAAGTAGAATATACTACTACAAATTTTATTTTTTAATAATCATTGAAATATTTTATGTCTGCAAAGAGCCATTTTGAAGTACATTTTTTGAAGAGTAATTTTGAAGTACTTTTTTTAAATCTTGATGAATGTACCATGAGCAAAGTACAAGAATATGTATTCTGCAGTTACTGACTTTTTGTCATGTAATTATCAGTTAGGTTCATATTAATATTGTTCAGTTCACTCTGTCATTACTAAGTTTTTTTGTCTGGTTGATCCATCAAGTGTTGAAAAGGTATAAGAAAATAACTATGATTGTAGATTTTTCTGCTTTCCTCTTTTAGTTTTTGAAGCCTTGGTATGAGGAACACAAACATTGATAATCTGCAATGAATAGACATCTTTATCATTATGAAGTATCTCTATTTTAATTTTGTAATATTCCCCACCTTGAGATGTATTTTATCTGATGTTAACATAGCCACTCCTACACTCTGATGCTCACTATCTTCCTGCTGGCAGGAGTGCTTAGTTCATTTAAATGTAATCATTTATATGACTGGGTTTCAGTCTACTATTTTATTATTTATTTTCTATTTATCCTTTCTTTCTTTGTTGCTTTTTTTTTTTTTCCGAGACAGAGTCCTGCTCTGTTGCCCAGGCTGGAGTGCAGTAGCAAGATCTCTGCTCACTACAACCTCCGCCTCCCGGGTTCAAGCAATTCTCCTGTCTCAGCCTCCCAAGTAGCTCGGATTACAAGTGCACACCATCATGCCCAGCTAATTTCTGTATTTTTAGTAGAGACTAAAATTTAGTAGAGATGTTGGCCAGGCTGGTCTTGAACTCCTGACCTCATGATCTGCCTGCCTCAGCTTCCCAAAGTGCTGAGATTACAGGTGTGAGCCACCGTACCTGGCCCTCTTTCTTCCTTTTTTTCTTTTTCCTTTTTTTTTTTTTTTAGACAGTCTTGCTCTGTCACCCAAGCTGGAGTGCAATGGCATGATATCGGCTTACTGCAACCTCAGCTTCCCGGGTTCAAACAAATCTCATTTGAAACCCCTCTGACAGTTTTTAGTATTTATTAAAGTTGAAAATAAAGTGTAGAAATAATTTTATTCCATGGTATATAGACTCCAGAAAGGTATTTTTTCATTTATTTCTTTGAAACCATCAACTTCTACAACTATCTTACTTTTCTTCATCCTTCTGTGAATTCTGATAGTTGTTTTTATATTTTCTCCAGAAGTTGTAAGTTGTAGTTGTCATCTGTAAGATGGTCTGTGGCTTAAGATATTATTTGCTGTTATGGTTTGGCTCTGTGTCCCCACCAAAAACATCTCGAACTGTAATCCCCACATGTTGGGAGAGGTGCCTAGTGGGAGGTGATTGGTTCATGGAAACAGTTTCCCCCAGCTGTTCTCATGATAGTGAGTTCACAGGAGATCTGATGGTTTGAAAATGTGTGGAGTTTCTCTCTCTCTCTCTCTCTCTCTCTCTCTCTCTCTCTCTCTCTCTCTCTTTCTTTCTCTCTCCCCCCACCCCCATCAACCCCCCTCCCCGCTCTGCTATGACAAAGATGTGCTTGCTTCCCCTTTTCCTTTTATTGTGATTGTAAGTTTCCTGAGACCTCCCAGCCATAATTCCTATTAAGCCTGCAGAACAGTGAGTCAATTAAGCCTCTTTTGTTCATAAATTAATCAGTCTCAGGGAGTTCTTTATGGCAGTGTGAAAACAGACTGATACACTTGCCCATGCCAGGATAGCTTTTGATTGCCTTTTTAATTACAAATGCAATATTCTGTGATGTTTGTCTGAAGAATATTTTGAAATTTCACATAGTAGAATTGTGAACCAAAACAAAACACAGAATTACTGGCTTTTAATTTCAAAAGCCAGAATCAATAAATCAATAAGTTGATTCTTGTTTTTTTTTTTTTTGGTTGTTTTGTTTTTGGTTTTTTTGTTCATCAGATTGAAGATTTCCTAAGTAGAATTCGTTGAATAGGAGGGCAACACACAGAGGAGAGGAGTTTACATCTCAAGAGACTGTCAGGCTCACTCACTTCAGCAACCTCTGTCTTCATGGGCCAGGAAGGTTTGCAGAGGTTGTATTATTGCTTAGAATCTTTACGGGATATTGACATCTCACCTGTACAACCTGGAGGAAGTTGCTTTACCCCTCTGACTATAATTTTTCTTTTCTGAAAAATCTCAAATTTCTTGAATTCTTAAATTTCCAGTTTGTATATCATTTCTGCAGAGAGAACTGCTACTATCTCTTGATCAGAAGTTCATTTCTATGTTACTTTGTTACTGTGTTATTTTCTTTCATTGCACTAACCACAATTTGTACTTTTTACTTATTGACCTATTTCCTTTTCAGTGTCTTACTCCTCCAATATATGTCCTAATATACATGAGGACACATTTAATGAATTTTTAATATATCTAATGTCTACTCCAGTGCCATGACATCATAATAATAATTGTTATCACTTGCTGGATATTGATGATGTGCCAGACATTTATCTAGGTAATTGTATGTAATTCTCCCAGCAATATGAGATAGTTATAATTACTTTTCTGCTTATTTCACAGGTGTGGAAAAATCAGAGTGTTCAAAACATTAATTAACTTACTCAAAGACAAAAGATAGAATAAAGTACAGATAATTTGACTCAATATGGCTCTCTTAACAGCTCTTAGAAATATTCCATATTAATAGGAATGTAATATGTGCTCAAATATTATTTTAGGTAAATAAAGCTTAAAACTAATATTTTGAATTTTAATAAATAATACACAGGACTTTATCTAATTTAATTCTCTCAGCAGTGCCATGACATAGAAGCTGTTAAAATTTGAACTATTATGAAATGTTAAATGACTGGACCAAAGTCACAGAACTAATTTGTATAAGGGTTAGAATTTAAATACATGTCTTCATTGCTAACCTTCCTCAGAGAATTTTTGAAAGAATGAAATAAAGAAAGATTCTAAAGTTTCTTCATAAAGTATAGCACAACCTCTGGTAGAGAATTCTGGTAGAACAGTGTCACAGATTATCTGTGGGAAGAAGAAAAAATCACGACAATTATTCATGCCTCTCAATATCCCATTCTTCACATTGAGGCCTTGCAACCCAGTAAGAGCTGAAGTTTATTTAACCACTTCTCAAGTCCAACCTTTCTTTTATGACCCGTTTGACCAACAGGACAATGAACAATGTGACACAAATAAAGCCTTTAAAATCACCTGTTTGTTGGGAACTGTCTGTTTGTTGCTCTCGGAAATACTGCAACCATCACCACGTGAACAAGTCTGGGCAACACTGAGATAATGGGAGACATATGGCCTTGTACTACTGATATTGAATCAATCACTAGACCTAGGAGTAAAGACATTTTGACCTAGCTGAGCTGCTAAGTGGGTCCAGACTAGAACTGCTCAGGCAACTCAGAATTATCAATAATAATATATTTTGTTGTTTAAGTCAAAATGTTTTGGGGTGATTGAGACACAGTGAGAATTAACTGACACAGTTCCTTTCTTTTGATTTCCCTATAATATTGTCTTTTGCTTTATGCCATTGTGTTGTGGTTGTTGCAGAGAAGGTAGTATAGTGAAGATAAGACAAGCAATTGGGATCAAGTTGCCCAGTACTATGCAGTAACCTTATTTACTTTGTCTTTAGAGGGAAGGAAATACTAAATCAATTGTGACTAAACATAGTCTACACTTAATAGCAAATATTTATGTTGTAGATAAAATAATTTTTTGTAATTTTTTAAAATGAAGAGAATGTTATTGAAGATCTTTTCTTCTATTATTTAAACATACTGCCTAGCTTATTTTGTAGAACTTCTTGGAAAGAACATTGATTACCTCCCATACTAAACTTGTTTGGCAATGTAAACCTCATTTAAAGAATAGATGTTAAGGAACACTTCTATTATGCTTTCTCCAGCTCATTTGGTCTAATCCTTTTCTAACCATAAAACATCTAATAAAAATGCAAATATTTGTTGTTAGTAGTAACTGTGGTTAGAATCTATTTAGTAAATGGCAGACATTGCCAAGAAAATTGTGGTGAGCTCATAAATTCAAACATAGTTGACTTCTATCAATCAAAAATAAATTGGCTATGTTTATCATAAAGAAAACAAAAGCCCATTTAAAATACACAATACTTAATGAGTTATAGACTTTATATTTGTCACTGTATGGGATAACTCATTCAGACACCAAATCTCAGGCTTCTTTTTTCTTGGGCAACTTAGTCTACTCTTTTGTCTTTGGCCAAACAGCATTCACCATGCACATAGAAAGAACATAAGGCTTAGTCAGAAGAATGCTGTTTGATTCTCAGTACTAGAATTAACCAGCTATGTATTGTAGGATAATTAGACAACATAATATATTTACGAATTAATTTTCTTATCTCTAAATAGTAATTATCGAACATTTGCTATGTGCTGGGCACTGGGCAGTAAACTTCACATCAGATATCCCATTAATTCTCACAGAAACCCTTAGATGTAGACTTTGTCATTAGTCTCACTTTACATATAAAGAAACTAAGGTTTGGAGGGTTTAATTAACTTGTGTGAAGTGCTAAACCCTGTGATTTGTAGAGCTGGGATTCTAAGCACACCTGACTCCAGAGTTTGAATTTGTAATTATTCTCCCATAGTCCTTCTCTACACATACTACCTCCATTTCAGTTTTCTTGGGACTCTTCTTCATTGTAAATATCACAGGATCACAATAAGGATAAAATGAGGATGCATATGCAAGAGTTTACATACTTTAAATATGAATATTCATTTAACAAATAATTATAAGCAGCTACCATGCAAGTAGCAATTGCTAAACTGGATTTCAACCAACCCAGCATATGGATACAAACTGTGTATGGATATTGGAAGGGTGCTAAAAGTCAGAATTGTCCTCTCCGACACAAAAGTTAAAAAGTCAGCAATGTATCCAAAATATTTTCATTACCTTTAATATCTCTGTCAATCATCTGTGAACATACGTAAATATTTTTGAATGAGTAGGTGTATCTTCATTTCGTACCTCTACAGTAACAAGTTCCATATGTTTGTTCTCAACTGAGTTGTCCTTTTGTTTGTGGCTTGAATTCTCTCTCAAATTTCAAACAGTATTTCTGGTATTCTGAAATGTTATGAATGAGTTTATATTCAACTTATTTAGACCCTTCATGATTGTATAAGCTTCAATTATATCTTTCTAGGTCTTAGTCTTCCCATGTTCCCAATATGAAGAGTCATGATATTTTTGAGACTCTCTTCAGAAACATTAAGTATTGTCTATGTGATTCCAAACATCTGGCTGAAAATGAAATAAAGAAGGGAAAAATCACAAATCCAGCTGTTTGGCATTAGGTAACTGAGTTTCTAGTTCTCCAGAGACTCAGGGGCAGAGAATATGTGTCCATATCTTTCTCTTTTAGGGGTTAGTAAATAGTACAAGAAGGTAATAAGGCTCAGAACTGATAAATCAGGATGTCATGGTATCAACACACTAAAGAGGTGATTGAATTCCATTTCTTTGAAACAATGAGATAATTTTCCTCTAGTGACCTGCAATGGCAGAGAACTCATAATGAGTTTCCAAAAAAGAAGCCTCAAAGAGCATTTAGTAACCAGACAAGAGCTTTGTCCCTGCTGTGGTAGGTTTTCAAGTTAGGACATCCTGTGGTTTGGTACGGATTAGAGGAAGTGGCCAGGAAGAAATATTTTAAAAATGTTCTTGAAAACTATTTTTCTCAAATGAGACTGTAATTGTCTATGTTCAGTCAATTGTACAGTCACAGTACTTCTGTGTGTACTGCAAAAGGCATCTTACAAGATAAATCAGCGACATTTGGATAATGGAAGAAAAGGGCTATTATAATATTATATACAATGAGCAAAGTACTGCAGTTTCTAATTAAGGGTCCAAGTCAGTTGTACAATGAACTATTTGTTGTACTTTTAAAATAAAATTTGCAATCTTTGAAAAAATGACTTATGGCCATGTAGTAAAAACAGAGATATTTATGGAGGGACACATGGATTGCATTATCTTTTCTAAGGCTCGCTTGCTCCTGCGTACACTGGGCCTGTCTACTTGGTACAGCCAGGAAACAGGGATCCAGGTGGCTTGGCAGGAAAGACTCTGATCTACCTTAGCTGGCAGTAAGCCAAATGTCCTTCTGAAAGAAATCCTTAATTCAGATTAGCTGTTGTCTGGCAGGTGGTGCCTTCTGATTTTGAAATGTTAGAGACGCTGAGGACAAAGAAATCCCAGTAGGGCATGGAGAAATACGTAATATTTTAAGCCAGGTTTCTTGGGTCATGTTACGCACCTATCCTCTTCCTGAAGGGTACCTTCAGGGGAAATTGAAAACCTTCCTCGTGCATGGATACATCACTTAAGGACAGGGAGCATGTTCATGCATATATTTGACCCCTTTAACAGTTCTAAGTCATTTGGAGTTTCCATTGACTTGGATTTGGCCATAAACAACCTCTTGGTTCTCAGAAAAGAATGTCTTAAAGAGCCACAAAGGAGGCTCAAGAGGCTTCTTGGACTTGAAACCTCTCTTACAAAATATTTTGATGAGTCAAGTGTAAGTGAATCAGATACAAAGAGGCCAAATTTTTCTTGACAAACATTAGATTAATAACAAGAAAATAGGGGTTGGGAGGGAGAAGAAAATGGTAAGGAAGTCTTAGAAAAACATCTACTGAGTTTTGCTGATCACATAGTGTTATACAAAAATTTCTTAATACATGAATGCAACTACAGCTGGGGTGACTCAGCACTGCTATTGCTCCAGCAGGAATTCTGACCATACTGGGTTCAGTTGCTCTTTAATATTTGCCCTAAGCAAGTTTGATATCATAACCCCCTATGGATAACTGTGCATAGTAATTGATAGGACTTTGGCTGCAGTTTTTTTTTTTTAATCAGAATACTTTCTATACCTTTCTTGCTTAATAATAGTGAATGTAATCACATTTAGAATCCAGTAGGTACACGTGAAGATATTAGAAAACACTCTGTATAAGAGGATGCTTACCATGAGTTTAAAAAATATAAAGGATTTAGCCACGAATAGAAACATTATCAAATCAGCAGGAAAACAAAGTACTTCAAAGTATTAAAAAATTGCATGGAATGCTTAGGAAATTTCAACCACTTGGGATTTCCAAAATGTCTAACCTGAAAGGAAGTGGAAGGGGATGAGGCTGGAAAGGAAAGCAGTGCTCAGATCTTGGCAGTATTCTGAAAATGATGATTAACCTCAGAAACATCGTTACGAGGAAAATGAGTGATTACACTCTTACTATTAGTACGTATCATGCTGACCGCAATGTCAAAAATGCATCAAATGCAGCTCAACCTACAGGCAGAGTAAGAAGTTTGAGTGATGCTGCAGTATCAAAAAAAGGAACTGATGAAGCTCTAAACACTTGTCCACAGCGATTGAGATAATATGGCAATATGTGAAGACAAAGGAGAATTTCTTGCTCTCCTTACAATAATAAAAGCTTGCAAACATGGAGGAGGAGTATACAGTCTTCCAATAAGCACAGACTCTGGAACACAAGTTTTGGGTCAGGGTTCAAATTCCACCGCCATTACTTACCTGCTGTGTGAGTATAGATAACCAGCTTAATCACTCTGTCCCTTAATTTCTCCCTCTGTCAAATGGGGGAAAAAAAGATTAATGCAAAGATGAGGATTAATTGCTTTAATGTGTAAAACATTTGAAAGAGTATCTGACAAACATTAAACATATTAATGTTATACAGAGATAACAAACTCTTTTTTTTTTTGTGGGGAAAAGGTGTGAATACTTTTTTTGTTTGTGTGTTTGTTTGTTGTTTTGAGACAGAGTCTCGCTCTGTTGCCAGGCTGGAGTGCAGTGGCTTGATGGCTCACTGCAATCTCCACCACCTGGGTTCAAGTGATTCTCCTGCCTCAGCTTCCCTAGTAGCTGGGACTACAGGCGCCCATCACCACTCCTGGCTAATTTTTGTATTTTAGTACAGGCAGGGTTTCACCATGTTGGCCAGGATGGTCTTGATCTCTTGACCTCGTGATCCACCTGCCTTGGCCTCCCAAAGTGATGGAATTACAGGTGTGAGCCACGGCACTTGGCCACTTTTTTATTTTTAATTTTTAAAATATATGTAGTGGAATGAGTGCATTTGTGTTACATGGATATTTGCACTGGAGTGAAGTCTGGGCTTTTAGTGCATCCATCACTTGGATTCTTGGATTGTAACCTAGGATTTCATCCTTCACCCACATATTTAGTTAATCTTTCAAATAAATCCATCAGCCGGTCACGATCATCCTTATTTTACAGAGGAGGATACTGCAGTGTAGAGAGTTTACATTGCCTTCCCACAATCACAGAGCTGGTAAGTAATGAAGGGGGAATGCAAGCCCAGAGCCCCATGCTTCTAACATTTTGTTATAACTTTTGTGAAAATGCAGGCATCCTTAGCTCTGAATAAACCATATTTTTAGTTTAAGGGAGAAACTCAGGATGTTGTAGAGTATATGGTATATTTTCCCATTTGTACCCAGGTGAGAGTTCATTCAGCAATATTCTTTGTGGAAGAGCTTGGTGCATAGCAGAAAGTAGAGAAGTTAGAGTTTAGAATACATAATTTAAACAGCAACTCCCAGGTTATGGTTTATTGCTTTGAGAAGGGTCTTCATCTGTGTGTGGCTGAAGATGGAAGATAATCAAACAAGGGAAAGCTCTTTATAAATGATAATATGCTAAATAAGCATTAGTAATTGATTGTCTCCTCGAAGTGAGTGAAATAATGAGTCATCCATGATCATGACCCCTTTTTTCTCAAACCATAAATGAAAATCATTCCTTCCCAACATCATTAACTCTTACATTTTCAGAAATAAGATTGTCACCTTCTGTCATATAAAAGGTTGAGGCCGGGCATGGTGCTCATGCCTACAATCCCAGCACTTCGCAAGGCCCAGGCAGGCAGACTATTTGAGGTCAGGAGCTTGAGACCAGCCTGGCCAACATGGTGAAACCCTGTCTCTACTAAAAATGCAAAACTTAGTCGGGTGTGGTGGTATGCATCTGCAATCCCAGCTACTCAGGAGGCTGAAGCAGAAGAATCCCTTGAACCTAGGAGGCAGAAGTTGCAGTACGTTGAGATTGTGCCACTGCACTCCAGCCTGGGCAATGGAGAGAGATGCCATCTCAAAAAAGTAAATAAAAGTAAAAGTTTGAGAAGGTAATTCAGTCTTGCTTCTTACCTCCTTCCAGCCAGTTCTACTTTAGCATCATGACACAAGCATTATTTTATTAATAATGCATTTATGGCATAAACTAAAGCTCTTCCAGGCAGGAGGAGACAGCAGTTAGGCCAATAGAGAACAACTCAGAATTTCCTAAACTAGGATCTTTGGTCCTCTGGGCATCCCCAGGTGTATTCTGAAGGGTTCATGAGATCTTTTAATTTAGGAATTTCTTATCAATGGTAATCTAAAACTATTTACATAAGCTCATTTTTGGCCACCCAGTGGCAACCTCAAAATCAATAGTTGTCCTCATATTGGGGGAACCCTAATAGTGTTTTTGTTTTGAGCATGCTATACCCAAGTAGTGCTACTTTATCACGAGCTTGAGTGAAAAAAAAAAATGGAGGAAGAATTACTGTGCAAATGGTGAATTTCTGCAAAGTGAGGGCCAAATGACATCATGTTATGGTTTTGCAGTAGTTGGAACAGAGAAAAGTGGTGGAAAAATTGACTGATCTCATGGCACACAGATGTATGAGTATGATGACCGCAAGAGAACTCGAACCTTAACTGGGAGTATGATGTTCATTTGTGAGTGGTTTTTAGTTTCAAGAAAACAACAACATCCATCACGTTAAATAAATGTTAGAAAACCGAATATTACTGTGTTGCATCGTTCAACTCTGCATTTAATTAGTAAATGTGTTTGACTGTTATAGCTTAAATCATTTACATGCATAAGGAGTTATAAGTAGGTTTCTATTTGCACATATTTTTGCAACATGCTAATTAACTCTAAACTCATTTAGCATTAAAAACTCTAAAATCATTTAAAACAACATTGGTATTATACATAACTTTTGCTTCTTTTAAAAGATATCTGTTAATTACTCAGGTTTGAAAATTGCTAAAATAATTTTAAAAAAGAACACAGGCTTTGGAATCATAGAATCAGGTTCAAGACCTCCTTCTTCCACTCCCTGAGTGTGCTATCATGGGCAAGTTGCTTGACTTTTCTAAGTCTTGGATGTCTCGTCTTATTCATTTCTGCCTATGTGCAAGAAATGTTCAAGATACTGAAACTATAATAGCCTTTACTGTTAAAACAATCCTATGAAATGGAAACTAATGCATTTTTATTTACATGTGAGAAAACTGAGAGAGAAATCAAGCAATTTGTACAAAGTCACACAACTAGTAAAACATGGACCTACATAATCTGACTCTAGAGCTCAATCATTAAAAGAAAAATTATGGGTACATAGTAGGTGTATATATTTATGGTGTACATGAGATATTTTGTTACAGGCATACAATGCATAATAATCACATCAGAGTAAATGGCGTATTCATTATCTCAAATATTTATCATTTGTGTTACAAACACTCCAACTATACTCATTTGGTTATTTTAAAATGTACATAAAATTATTGTTGAATGTAGTCACTCTGTTTTGATATCAAAGACTAGATCTTATCCATTTTATCTAACTATACTTTTATGCCCATTAACCATCCCTGCTCCACTGCCCCCCTTACCCTTCCCAGCCTCTGGTAACCATCCTTCTACTCTCTATCTCAATGAGTTCAACTGTTTTAATGCTTAGCTCCCACAAATGAGTGAGAACATACAAAGTTTGTTTTTCTGTGCCTGGTTTATATCACTGAACATAATGTCATCCAGTTTCATCCATGCTGTTGTAAGTGACAGGATCTCACTTTTTTTTTTTTTTTTTTTTTTGAGACGGAGTCTTGTTCTGTCACTAGGCTGGAGTGCAATGGCACAATCTCAGCTCACTGCAACCTCTGCCTTCCAGGTTCAAGCAATTCTCCTGCCCCAGCCTCCAGAGTAGCTGGAAGTACAGGTACACAGCACCACACCTGGCTAATTTTTGTATTTTTAGTAGAGATAGGGTTTCTACTAAAACAATACTGGACAGGCTGGTCTCAAATTCCTGACCTCATGATCTGCCCACCTCAGTCTCCCAAAGTGCTGGGATTATAGGTATGAGCCACCACACCCAGCCGGATCTCACTTTTTAATGACTGATTAGTATTCCATTGTGTACATATGTACTACATATCCATTTGTCTGTTGATGTACACTTAAGTTTCTTCTAAGTCTTGGCTATTCTCAACAGTGATGCAATAAACAGGGCAGTGCACATATCTTCGATATACTGTTTCCTCTCTTTTGGGTCTATACCTAGCAGTGGGATTGCTGGATCATATGGTAGTCCTATTTTTAGTTTTTTGAGAAACATTCATATTGTTCTCTCTAGTGGCTGCACTAATTTACATTCCCAACTACAGTATATGAAGGTTCCCTTTTCTCAGGATCCTCATTAGCATTCATTACTGTCTTTTGGATAAAAATCATTTTTACTGGGGTGAGATGATATCTCATTGTAATTTTGACTTGCATTTCTCTTATGATCCATGATGTTGATCACCTTTTCATATACCTGTTTGCCATTTGTATGTATTCTGTTGAGAAACTTCTATACAGATCTTTTGCCCATTTTTAATCAGACATTGAAAAATGTTGACATTCATTGACATTTTCTTATTTAGTCACTTGAGCAGAGCTCCATCTTAACCACTTGATTATGTGGGCTTTCAAATATCCACCGTAATATCTTATGTATCTTTATATTACTTACTTCACATGCAGCTTTCCCAAGTTGCTTTCCGAATCTTCCCTGATGCAATAAAAGCATCCATGATCGCCCCTCTTCAAAGTAATGGAAGCACTGGTGGAGGCAAGTGCGAGGCAAGCCTGGGGTGTTCATTATGGCAAACATATTATTTTCTTGTGTTACAAACACTCCAATTATACTTGTTTAGTTATTTTTAAGTGTACAATAAATTACAAAGATAGTCCCTGTTGGTGTCAGAATGAAGTCTAATTCTTACTGAAACGTCAGACCCAATGATTAGCAATTTACATGATTATCTTACTTCACCATTAAGAACACTGTTAAAGAGAAAAAATGTTGTACTCTGTCTCAAAAAATAAATAAATAAATAAATAAATAAAGGAAACCAACTACTGTTAGCAATTAAATAATAACCAGAATGCAAATATTAACATCACAATGCCATTCATATACAGAGTAATGGACTTCCAGATCCAACCACGATGAAAAAACCTGAAATTATATTTTTCTCCACCTTAAACAACTATGGAAATAGTCAAGACAGACAAACAAATAATTTTCAGACCTATAACAGGCTGCACAGGACAATGACCCTTGGAAAAAGGGAAACAAACAAGGTGGCTGCTGGTTGCCCTAATGTCCCTTAGCTGGTTCAGGTTCTTCACTTTGCTACACAAAATAATTTGAGGATCCAAAGTAAGAGTAGGAGAAGGAATTTATTGCAAAGCAAAAATATACTCTAATAGGTGGGTCAGAGCAGGCTGCTGGAGAATGAGACAGCCAGGTCTGACACTAGGGATATGTCCTCTATGGGAAGGTTATATGTTTATTTATAAGTGTGTGGGGATGGGCATTGCTGTTAAGCATGTTGTGGGTGGTCTCCTGAGTGCACATGTGCAATGATTGTACATGCTAGCACATACATCATGTGACTCATTAGCATTTCAACTCTTCACCTACTGCTGTATCTTCTACTATTGCAATAAACAGGAATCAACCTAAGACACTAATCATGAGTTTCTCCACTTGGATGAGTTTGGGTAATTTCCCTTCTGCTCTTCTTCCTCTCTGTTGTGGGATAATTTAATCACAAGTCCCAGATGTGGTTTGTGAAATATAGAGTAGTTTGTTCACTCCATTTATTTAGCAAGTTTCTTGATCCTTTTTAAGGGAGGCCATGACCACCACCTCTGACCTCCCTGTCTAATGTATGGGAGAGTTTCCAGTGAGTACAGGAAGAAGGGGTGCCCCAACAGGTACTGGAATTAAGTCAACTTGGGTTAAATAGACAGAGTTCAGAGCACAGGATAAAGTATCTAAAATTCACAGGGCCAAGTACCAGTAAAGAGAGAGTTGCAGAGAGAGGGAGAGATTCCGAAATTTGCAGAGCTATTTGAGTCCTCAGTTTAGTGCTGATCACTGCTTGCATGTAAGAAAACTACCGACAACTGGGGAAAGAACCACAGGTAAAAGTAAAAGAAACAGTCCCTGGATCCCAGATGGGATCAAGGATATTTCAACTTTTCTGTAGGTAATGTGGAAAAGCCGTTTATAACTAATAGACATCAGGTAGAGTACTCAGAAATGTGGTCTCAGTAGTTGGAACAAAATTAGCCACGGACCTCAGGCTGCTCTGTTTCTATCTAACAAATAAATAAAATATTTTAAATAACTGTGTCCCAGAATGAAGTTCAAAAAGATAGAAGCGCGTGCAAAACTTAGTTCCCAGCGAAGTGAAATGTATCAATAAAAATGACTAGATATCCAAAGAAGCAGGAAAAAAAAAAAAAAAAAAAAACTAGAACCCATAGCAAGGAGAAAAGTTCAATCAGTAGAAACATATCCCAAAATTATACAGATGAGAAAATCAGTGGTCAGAATCAATAAAATTCTAAATATGCATCATCAGTGAAAATACATTTTTAAAAATGAAGGTGAGACTTTCAGTCTTGACAAAATAGCATATGCTTGTCTCTTTCTGCTTTTCCCCATTAAGTACAACTCTAAATACCAAAAATAATGCAAGAGACACCAAAGATGGAAATGAGAGCACAGCCTGGGTAGGGATCCCATCAAAGAACAGCACCACAAAAGAGTGTCCCGTAGCCACACGCCCAGCAGAGGAAGGTGTATTATGCCGTTCTTGCATTGCTATAAGAAATACCTGAGGCTGAGTAATTTATAAGAAAATAGGTTGTTGGTTTTTATTTTTGAGACACAGTCTTGCTCCGTCACCAGGCACCAGGCTGGAGTGCAGTGGCGCAATCTCGGCTCACTGCAATCTCTGCCTCCTGGGTTCAAGCAATTCTGCCTCAGCCTCCACACTGTAGCTGGGATTACAGGCACACGCCACCACGCCCAGCTAATTTTTTTATTTTTCAGTAGAGATGGGGTTTCACCATGTTGGCCAGGGTGGTCTCTATCTCTTGACCTCGTGATCTGCCCGCCTCACTTCCCAAAGTGCTGGGATTACAGGCGTGAGCCGTGGCGCCCGGCCAGAAAATAGGTTTAATTGGCTCAAGACTCTGTAGGCTTCACAGGAAGCATAGTGGCATCTGCTTCTGAGGAAGCTTCAGGAAGCTTCCAATAATGTCAGAAGGCAAAGGGGCAGCAGATACATCACATGGTAAGAACTGTACCAAGTAAGAGAGAGAGAGTTCAGCGGGAGGTGCTACACCTTTTTAAACGGCCAGATTTCCAGTGATTTTAGAGCAAGGCCTCACTTATCACCAAGGGAATGGCCAAAGCTAGTCATAAGGGATCTGCTCCATTTTCTAAACACTTCTAACCAGGCCCCACCTTCTACTTTAGGGATTACATTTCAACACGAAATTTGGGCAATTATCCAAACTCTATCAAAAGGTGATCCAGGCCAGGCATTTCACAACCACCAACATAGCAACACAAGGTGGTTGATGTAGGCCTATTTCTTCACCTTGAATACAAGGTCTGTCAACTACACCAGGTGAATCTAGTAGAACTGACAAGGAGCTTAAATGGGAAGTTCCACTGACAATAAGCAGCCATTGGGAAGCACATGCCTTCCTCCTGAACCTGACACTTCTTCCCCAAACCAAAGGAACTCTGAAGCCAGGTTCATCAGCAATGGGAATCATGCTGTAACAAATGGCTAAATGGCTTGGGAAACACATTCTTCTTCCCCCACAAGTATGGATAGTTAGCAAAAACAAGCACCCCACTTGGAAATGGCTCTTTGTTCCTGCAGGACAGAAACTCCCTTCCCCAACCTAGAGACACCAGGTAGCCCAACCAGCAGTGACTTCCAGTAACTTCTAAAGCAACAGGGATCAGCAGGAGCCGTAGTGGCACCAGATAAAACAAGCAGACCACAATAGCACCAAGAAAACACTGAAAATTAGACTGTCATGAAACCATAGCTCACAAAGTAGAACCGGACTTTTACAGGAATTCCTGAGAAAAGATAAGTTGAGGAATAATGAATAAGAAACAGAAAAAAACAAGTAGTAAAATAGCAGATATATTACATCAACATAAATGTAAATAGTTTACATATGCCAATTACAGGGTAGAGAAAAGTGGATAAAGGAGAGAGGATTAAAAAAAAACTTGATCCCAAACTATACTGTTTAAAGGTTCTCACTTCAGATTCAATGACATAGGTAGGCTGAAGACAAAGGATGAATGAGAAAAGATACACCATGCAAACATTCAACAAAAAAAAGCAGAGTGGCTATAAATATATCAGATGAAGTAGACTTCAGAACCAAAAAGACAACCATCACACAGTGATAACAGAAATTATCCACTGGGAAAGACATAATGATCCTAAATGTGTATGCACTAAACAGTGGAGCCGCAAAGCACATCAAGCAGCAATTGATGGAGCTGAAAAGCCTACAACAATAGCTGGTGGGCCTCAACACCTCTTTCACCACAACTTGCAGAATTATTAGACAGATAATGAGCATGAATATAGAAGACCTGAAAAAATAATCAGCCAACATCAATTACTTAGCATATATGGAATCCTCCATCCAACAAAAACAGAATACACTTTTTTCCCTACACTACAATGTCATGTTCATCAGGATAGACAATACCTTGAGTCATAAAACAACTCTCAATGTATTTAAAATAATTGAACCACACTTAGTATATTCTCTGACAATGATGAAATCAAACTAGAAATCAGTAACAGAAAGATTACAAGAAAATATCTACATACTTATAAATTAAGTGACACAGTTCTACATAACCAAAAAAGAAATCTCAGTGGAACTATTAATAATTAACACATAGTGCTGAACAAAAGTAAATGTGCAACTATCAAAACATGTGATGCAGCTAAAACAATGTTGAATGGTAACTTTATAATACCAAATCCCTACATTAGAATGAGGAGATATCTCAAATAAATAATCTAAGTTTCCACCTGAGAAAACTAAAAAAAAGAGAGAGAGAGAAGAAGATCATAATAAACCCAAAAGAAACAGAAGGAAGGAAATGAAAATAAGAACAGAAATCAATAATGCTGAAAACATGGAAATAATAAAGAAACGAAGCAAACATCTGGTTCTTGAAAAAATTAGCCTTGATCAACATCCAGTAAGACTGATAGAATGAGAAGGGGAGTACAAATCAATAAATCATCAACTGTAGGAATACTTTTCATTTCATTTAATAAGGCTAGTATTACCAAAAGCAGACAAAGATGGTCAAAAAAGAGAAGAAAACTACCAACCAACATCTCATACACTTAGACACAAAATGCTTTAAAATATTAGCAAAACAAATACAGCAATGCATAAAAATAATTATACACCATGACTAAGTGGGATTTTCTCTAATTAGGACAGCTCCGTCAACATTCACACATCTAGCAATATATACTGCCATATTAATAGGCTAAAAGGAAAGACAATATGATCATATTAATTGATGTAAAAAAAGAATTTAAGAGAATCTAACACCATTTCATGGTTTAAAAAATTGCAAACTAGGAATAGAGAGGAACTTTCTGAAGTTTATGAAGAGAATCTGCAAAATTCCTAGAGCTCACATCGATCTTAATGGTGAAAAATAAGATACTGTCCTTGAAGATTAGGAACAAGGCAATGATATCTGTTGTCATCACTTTTATTCAACAAAGTAATAAAAGTTTAGCCATTGCAGTAGGGAAGGCAAAGAAATAAAATGCATACAGATGGGAAAGGGAGAAATAAAACTGTCACTACTGGTGGATAACATGATTTTTTATGTAAATAATCCCAAGGAATCTACTCCCCTGCAAATAAACCTCCTAGAACTACATGAGTTCAACAGGGTCATAGGATACAAGATCAACTGTATTTCTTTATAATAAAAAAATTGTATTTATTTATACATAAAAATCAATTATATTTCTTTATAATAAAAATAAACATGTGGAACAAAACAGTTACAACTGTTCTAAAGGAAATGAAGTGGGTACAAATCTAACAAAACCTGTCTGTATTATGAAATAGCAAGACTTTTTTATTGAACAGATCAATCAACAAATACTCATGAACCAATCACTTTGGACAACTCGGAGGATACAATGAAAGTGAAGACTTGGCCTGCTTTCTGAGAGCTTAGATTGTAAGTAAGGAAATAAAACAAACACAAATAAGAGAGATCCTACAACAGAATGGTGCTGGCATGGAATAAGAACAGGGAACTTGAGGGCTGGGCGCGGTGGCTCAAGCCTGTAATCCCAGCACTTTGGGAGGCCGAGGCGGGTGGATCACAAGGTCGAGAGATCGAGACCAACCTGGTCAACATGGTGAAACCCCGTCTCCACAAAAAATACAAAAAATTAGCTGGGCATGGTGGCGCTTGCCTGTAATCCCAGCTACTCAGGAGGCTGAGGCAGGAGAATTGCCTGAACCCAGGAGGCAGAGGTTGCGGTGAGCCGAGATCGCGCCATTGCACTCCAGCCTGGGTGACAAGAGCAAAACTCCGTCTCAAAAAAAAAAAAAAAAGAACAGGGAACTTGTGATTAGGAAACTGACAAACATGTTTGTAACCTTACATTTATTGCTGGCGTAGATTTGATGAATCTTTAAAAATCTCTGAACTGCATATTCCTCATCCATAGAAGGGAGCTAATAAAAGCTCGTCACAATGTTGTGAGGATTACACGAATAACCAATGAGAATATTTTTTCTGAGTATAATGAAGGATTTAAATTGAGATATTTTGGTAATTGAGTAATGCAAATATTTAGTTCCATCAGTATTCAGTGAAAGAAGAGATAGTTTCTGGAAGATTTCTTCTCACTGTATCTAAAGTTTGAGCAGTTTATACTTTAGTATTTTACTCTCTTTTTTCTTCATGAGGCTTGGCTTTCCCAATTATATTATTTCCTAGAAGTGACACCTCCTAGAAATAAGAAGTCTTGGTTACCTAAACAGTTTACTGAATTGTAGCTTGAAGCTGTAGCCAAAAAAATCAGTTATGTTGGCTGGGTGTGGTGACTGACACCTGTAGTACCAGTACCTTGGAAGATCACAAGGGCAGGAATTCAAGACCAGCCTGGTCAACATGGTGAAACACTGTCTCTACTAAAAGGACAAAAATTAGCCAAGCATAGTGGCACATGCCTGTAGTCCCAGCTACTTGGGAGGCTGAGGCAGGAGAATTGCTTGAACCTAGGAGGTGGAGGTTGCAGTGAGCCAAGATCGTGTCACTGCACTCCAGCCTGGGCAACAGAGCTAGATCCTGTCTAAAAAGGAAGAAATCAATTATGTTCAAAGTGATATTTCTCAATCATTGTTAGTCATAATTTTAATATTCAAAAATCGGTCACTATGAAGATACATGAAAGTAAACAAAGAATGTGCCTATTCTTTAAATGTCTACAAACTAGTGAAAATTTTCTGTAATTTCTCTGTTGTTTCCTTCTCCCTCCCTCAGATTTCCCTTGTAAATTTTGGAAGAAGAAGCTTTGTGTTTACACACAAAAAAATATTACTTATCAATAAGTAGGTCATCTATTATGATAGCCAAAAAGATATCAAGACAATGGGGGTAAAGGGAGCCTTAGAGGTCTTAGAACACAATAGTGGAACATGTACTAAGCCATTCAAATAGTTACAAACTTCCACTCCCTCCTGAGGTCCAAACAACCCCTGGAGTCCTTTTAATCTAATCTTATTTTTACAGTTTTCCAGGAGCACAAACTGTAATGTTTGTTTCTTGGCAAGATTCCCCTGCAAATATGTTTCTTTCAACAGAAGAGCTACTGACACACCATGGGGTGTGTAGAAACTGACTCTGACCCAACCGGCCTCTGCTGGAGCATTAGGCACCAGGTCAGTCTATGGCGGCATACTCTATACCTGGGAAAAGCAGTCCAACTGAGCTCATTGCTCAGTCTGCAGTAGCTTTAGAAGCCAAAATAATTTGGCATTTATGGTGTTTTGAAAATATCTTATTTAGTCCTGCCAACAGATCTATAACTTACAGCATTATTTGCATTTTCAGATGAAGAAAATGTGTCTCAAGAACTGATCTAAAGATACATTGGGTAGTAATTGGTTGAATAAACCTCAGTGTCTTTGACTCTAAATGTTGTACATTGGCACTTTCTCTTTTCTGTCTCCCTTTAATGGTGATGTGGGAAGAATCTGTCTTTGGTATCAACCTTGAGTTTGAATCCTGGCTTGTCCTCCTCTCAGATCCATGAGATTACATAATTAATCTCTCTCAACCTCACTTTTCTAATTTGCAAAAAAGAAAAAATTTCAAGTTATCAGAAGGCTTGCATAAATTAGTGTGTATTCAAATGCTTTATATAGAACCTGGTGGGTAAGAGTTGCCAACACATGACCTTCCAAGAACTTTATTTTTCTTCTTCCAACCCTCTCTGCATAATGGGGTAAGTTTAGAGGCAGCTGACACCACTACCACTGCCCGTTGTGCTAGCAAGCCTGCCCCAAGTGGGAGGCTCATTAATTTCCAAGCAAACCTTGCATGCCTCTCTCTCAAAAAACCGGAATTCAATTGCTTACTCAGATTTAGTTTCACTCTGTCTTATAGAGATGTGGACTTTTAGTTCATAAGGACTGTGACTTTCTTCCTTCCTGTCTGTTTTAGTGAAAATGCCTGGTCTGCATGTCTGAGCAACTACCACAGGATTCACAAACCTTGGCTTGATTCTGTGACTTGAAAGAAAGCAAATTTCTAGGAAACAAAAATGAAGACTTCAATTTGCAATTCCAATTGAATTGCTATCAACTCTAATAACACCTTTCAAAGACACATAGGCACAATATTAGTCACAATAAAATAAACAATGTTATGAATTTATTACATAAGCTTATGGATGATTCTATTTACAAACAAATCAATAAAGTAACTATATTAGAATTCTTCAGAGAAACAGAAACAGCAGGACATACATACACCTTATATAGAACTATATACTATTGTATTCTTAACATTCAATTTATTTGGGTACATACTGTGGTTGTTGATACCTTGCAGTAGTACAGCTTCTGAAAGTCATCAAAAATTGTAGGTGAATTTGAGAAGTT
Organism: Saimiri boliviensis; assembly: GCF_048565385.1. NCBI lineage: Eukaryota > Metazoa > Chordata > Mammalia > Primates > Cebidae > Saimiri > Saimiri boliviensis. The sequence continues at coordinate 70,253,441 of NC_133463.1, forward strand.
TACAGAATATTTATTCCTCGCTTTCTTAGTAAGTCGGCTTAATGTTTATTTTATATTATTTTGTCACTGGATGTTTGAGCTCATTTCTATGCAAAGACTTCAGTTTTAAACATTATTTTGCCTAAAATTAGCATTGTGATGCTGTCTAAAAGGAATATCTTATAAACCCTATTTCACAGCAGAGTTTCCAAATCTGTATACAGACCACTACAAAACTGGACCAGGACTGGCAATTCTTTGTAAAGAATTTGTAAATTGTATATAAATATCTTCTAACATTTAATAAAAATTTATTTTAATTTAACAAAAAGAATGTTAAAAATAATTTATGACATACTCTATAGATATTGTTGGCTATATATTAGTAATATTTAGTGCTATATATTACTAAATATTACTAATTAGTACTATATATCTAATTAGTAATTACTAATAGTTACTGTTACTAATAATTGCTAATTACTATTACTAATTATTGCTAATTATTAGTAATATTGCTAATTACTAATATCTAATTAGTAGTGTTAGCAATTACTGATATATAGTACTATGTTAATATTACTAACTGTATATTACTCTCTATATAGGACTATACACTCTATATAGAACTATATGTATTAGTAATATATATAATATATAGTCAGTAATATTAATCTAGAATTACATAATTATTATATAGAATTATATATTATATGATTATGTATATTATATCATATATTATTTAATGTAATATATAACATATATTCTATTATATTAATTACATTATTAATATAAAAATATATACTAATTCCCATTATATAATATTATAATAGATTCTGCCAGATATATATTTTTTAAATTTCTCATGTAATTATGGAAGCTACAAAGCCCAGACCCAAAAGAATCAATGGTATAGCTGTAGCCCTGGTTTGAAGACCTGTGAACCAGGAGAGCCAACAGTGTAAGTTTCAGTCAAAGTTCAAGTCTGCGTCTGAGGCAGGAGACAATCTATGTCCCAGGTCAAAGATAGTCAGCACAAAGAAGGAATTTATTTAAACTCACTCTTTTCTTCTATTCAAGCTTTCAGTGCATTGGAGGAAAACCATTCATTTGGAGACAGCAATCTGCTTTACTCAGTCTATTGCCTCCAATGTTTATCTCATTTAGAAACAGCCTCACAGACATTTCCAGAGGTCACGTTTAAACCAGAAATCTGGGCACTCAGTGGCTCAGCCAAGTTGACATGTAAAATTCACCCTCACAGTAAGCCTTTAGGTAGCTGAGTTATACATTGATTACATTCATTCATGTATTCATTCAGCCAGTAAATCAGAACACATTTTACTGCCTTTCATATGCTAAGCACTACAGCAAGCTGAATATTCAAAGATAAATATCATCTGGTCCTCAAATGTTCAGAGTCTGCTGGGGCACTGATGAATAAACTATTATCTATAATATAAAAATTTTTCTCAGAAAGCATTCTATCATCTTTAATAATTGAAACCTTAAGTGTTTTGCATGCTTAAAATATGAAGGTCTTACACTTTATAAAATAGAAGCCGAGCTTGCGCTATATTTTTATAGGTGAAGTCTTGAAGCCCAGAGATAAAAGCGCTAGTTAACTTCTCCGAGCTGTGGTTCTCTCTGTTGAAGTCTCCTATAGCGTGTATCCCACAGGTGTGTCTCTTCAGTGATGCCCCACCGGATATGTTGTTAATTACCTCCTGGGAAAGAGAGAATTGGAGGCATAAGGGTAAGATTTCGCTTCAGTTTCTCCACAAGTATCTGGAGCAGTGGGAATGGGAAGTGAACATAGTAGACACATTTAGTTTGTCTTTTCAAATAATAAAATGAAAATGCCCACTTCAATACTACAGAGCATGAAGTGCTCTAGAGATTAAACAAAGTGCATATGAGAGTCAATTTGGGTAATATAACAAGAGCTGCTGCTTTTATTTTATTGTGCTATTATCATAATATAGAAAATGTATGACTACTACAGAGATGGGGGAAAGAACTGATACTGTTAAATGAGACTTCAAGCAACGTCAGGAAGAGATTCCACTTTTCCATTGTGAAGTGGCCAAATTCTACTTTAGGTTTATATACATATCTTTATACATATTTCAAAACACCATGTTGTACACAACAAATATATGCAATTTTTATTTGTAAATTTTTTAAAAATTGAGTAAAAAGAAAAAGCTTACCATGCCTCTGCTCTGTGTGTCTCAGTCCCACAGTGCAGAAACCAGATTTTCCAGTGTCTCTTGCACTTAGACCAAGAGTACACATCCTTTTCTATGTGCTTGTGGGAAAGTTTGAGGTTTGCCTGGCTCCAAATAGCTAATCCAAGGAAACATCTTCCAGTCCTCACTTTTGGATATTTATCCAAAAGAAATCCAGAGGCTGCTGGAGCTGAGCAATTGGAAACACTTTCCAGAAAATAGTGTGTCACAGTGTTTGCCTGATTTCTTCTCCTCTCTAGAACTGTAAGGGTGCATTGACTTGGTGGGTATATATAGTCACCATTTGTTGAGTGCTTTTTGTATGCTAGGCACTGTGTTCAGTGTTTTGCAATCATTATCTCACTTAGTCTTTACAACAATCCTGTGAAGTCAGCACTGACATCCCAGTTTACATACGAGCAATCTGAAGCTCAGATAGGTGAAGGAGTCTGAATTTAAACTCAAGTCTGCCTTAACAAAGACAGCACCCTTTACCACTACATTGTGACTAACAGTTTTGCTGAGGGATTTGGCCCTTGAGTACATGTGAAATGACCCAATTTGGTGATGAAAGCCAGCTCATGAACTCCTAACCTTTGGCCATAGTGTTAATCCAAGTCTTTTTGAACCAGAGAAGGCACTGCAGAAGCAACCACGCCATGCTACTTCTGGATAGAGGCTGGTTCTCTCTACAGAACAGACAGCTTGTTGACTATGCCCTGGGCCACAGAAAACCTGCAAGCCATGTGGTCCAAAGAAAAGCCAGACTTCTCAGGAGAACTTATCTTTTCCAGATTGTACAAACTTTGGAGAGCTTGGCTTAGTCGGGTTAATGCAGTTTAACACAGAGGCAAAGTAGGAGGGGAAAGAAAGCAAAACTAATGAAGCTTGGCCTTTGATCTCTGCTAATCAAGACATTTCATGGGGTACTTTATGATCCTGTAGTATTCCGTTGCTAATGAAATTGGTTTAAGTATGATTTTACTGTAGAGATCTAAGAGGCACGCATCTAGGGAAGCAGGCCAGATATTAGGTAACTAAAGACCACTCAGGAAATCAAAACAAAGTTACAGCTCCATTAGCCAAGTGTAATGTTTTTAGAGGGAAGGCAAAGGGGCCCAGGTAGTCAGAAATTTTCTCTGCCTTCAGTCTCCCTGGGGAAAATACTGAGTATATTGTACATCCTGATGCATCCTAATCACTATCTTAACCTTTATACAGGCAGGACTACAAGTCTTTTACCACCTTTGCACACTAGCACTCAGCTGTTTACCTTATAATAATTTGCCTTTCCACTTTTGGCAGAGTCTTATTTGCCAGATGGATACTTCATTGAGTGTACATGTTCTGGAAGGAAGGAAACGTCTCGTGGGATGTGTCTGATGGAAAACAAAGATGTCCAGTGTATTACTCTACATTTCACTAGCACTTCATATTTGCAAAGGGCTTTATCACAGTGTTTTATTAGTGACTGCACACAACAGCCCAATGAGGGAAAGTGATGTTTTCACTGTGCAAACAAAACTGAAGCATATTCAGGCTAAGCATCTGCTCCAGCTCACATAGCAAAGATAAGAAATTTCAGATTCAAAGTTACATGTTTTCAGAGCCTCACTTGCTTTACCATCTCTGAGGTGGCAGCTATGACTGTACAAGCCCAAACTGTAATGAAATCACAACTTAAGGCAGTACTCTAAGAATCCATGGCAAATATAAATTTTTATAAGGTACAGTAAGTGTATCATAATGGAAAGGCTAGGAGAATGGTTTACCACCTTTTTCTATATTTGTGTAATCCCACGTATTTGGTTCTCCCAGTTAATCTTCAGCAACTCCTCTCCATTCTCCTACTAACTTTGAACATTCCCTAAGGTCTAGTTCCTGTGTTTTTAATTCCACTACTCTCCCCAGCTTCAAACAACATCATAATATTAACAAATCCCAAATTACAAAATTGTTCTGTCTCTTCCAAATTATTTTTGTCCATTCATTTATTTGTTGATTCACCACATATTTATTGTATTTACCATATGCTTGGGGCACAGGACAAATAGGTAATTAAATCTCAATACTTCCATTATGTAGTTCTCAAGCTATCAAGATATGGTCATAGAATAGAGAATTCCAATATTCCATGATAAATGTCATCATGATCTCGGCGTTATCAGAGCAGAGAAACACCTTGCCCTAACTGGGGCTTCAGAGCCAGAGAAATCTTGATGGAAACACACTTAATTCTCATTCTCATATTCCCAATTTATCTCTTAATTATTCATGTGTCTGGTGATTAATTATTTAGCACCTACTGTGTACAAGTCACAAGTGAGAAGGCAAAACTTATTTTCGACTTCAAGGATTTTAATATATAAGTAAGAAGCATGCATATTTCTACAAATAAAGAGGATTCCAATATTGATATTTATCTTATCTTTATTTGTCTAGTTAAACATTTTTAATTCCTAGCTTTCAGTATTTGTTTTTGTTTGTTTTTTTATGGTTCTAGTAGAAAACCAGTTTTTAGAAAGATAAGTTACTTAATGAAAGGGGCTCTGTGTCCACTAGTTACTAAACATGTAGCTGCAAGAAAATCATAGGGTCACTTTGAATTTAGTTTCTTTTTCCCAAAATTGGAACTATGAATCCTAGTCATACTATGAAGTATTTAAGAATCAAATTATAGCAATGCTGTTATAAGAAGCATTTTCCAAACTATAGCCTGTATACAATATGGATAATGGTTAGATTATTTTTATACTGTAACTATGTTAAGTTTAAATTTAAAAAAAATGCAAATCTATGAATAAAAGTTTTATCAAATCAATTTCAAATGAGATCAACTATAAGATTTTTAATAATCTTGAATCTACTTTCTTTATATATCCTCCAAATAATTTGTACAGTGTAGGAAGTGCTGTGAAAAGGCACTGATAATTAGAATTTTAATTTTACAAGAAAATAGTCTAAAAATCAACTAACATCTATCAATTTTTTTGTAATAAGATATTTTGGACTTACGTGATTTTTTATTATCGTTCCTAGGGTCTCAGATCTAATTAAACATAGATGTGAAATTAGAGCACACGTCAGCTAAGTTCTCACACATCATATTTTATTTGTTGAATTTAGTTGATTTCCTACTGGAGGCAAATTACTGAGTTCCTATGAGGCCAAAGCAAACAAGATCCCATCCATATAATATGTAATACAATGGGGTTTGTTTCTGTGCTTTCCTGTTTTACTTAGCTCCATATGATACACAAAACGGAATAGGAAGCATGTTGGCACCAATAATAAAGTATTGTCATAGGGCAAGCATGGGAATGCATATCACTTCATGAAGTTCCAGAGGCTTGGGCTGATTATTCTAAGAGCTCTATCCACTGCCATGCCCCTTGATTCCCAAGGACCAATATGAAATGAATCTCATAATGGTCTCTTGAGAGATGAAGAGGGGAGACATTTATTCATCTGCTCCTGTTTCTCATTGGTCAGCTATTGCCACGTGGGGAGATAATTCACTCACACTTCCAAATACAATTGCTGGTAGGTACCAATAGAGGAAACACCCATTATGTCAGAGAATGTTCAGGACACATAGGGAGAGGCGTGCATAGTAGCTGAGGTAGGTACTGTCAGACTACACCTAAAAACCAACCTGATACTGAAGTAACAGGTGGAGTAGGACATGCCAAGAGAGATGAAAGGAAGCAAAAGAAGTCAGACCTTACTATGTATCATATATTCTTTGCAACACTAATATAGTAGTTATTATGCATCATATATTTTTCTATATGCACACACTAACATAATACTGTGCATCATACATCCTTCTATACAAACACTGACATAGTACTTACTACATATCATACATCCTTCTTAGTGCTTTCTACATACTACGTCATTTAAACCTGACAGTAATTTATGACATAGACACTAGTTCTTTGTCTCTTATGCAGATGAGAAAACTGAGGCAAAGGGGTTAATTCAGTTGTTTGAGTTTACACGTTTAGTAAATGGTGTAGCAGGGAATTAAATTCAGGCATCCTGGCTCCAAACACCATACTCAGACTATACTGCCCTAGGCAGTGCTTGGGAGGTGAGTAAAAGAAAGAAATGCTTTAACTTCTAAACCAGTACAAAGAAGAGTAACCTTGAAAGACATGCCCGACTGTCATTTTAATGAATGCAAAATGTTTAGTGTAACAGTTCAGTGAATAAATTTTCAGGTCAGACAGGTCTGAATATTCATTCAGTCTCTCAACCTGGTTCTAGCTACTTTGCATAAAATACTTAACCTTTTTAATCCTCAATTCTTTCTTCTATACAATGGGTCATATTTATTTCATAGGGCTATTGTGAGAAGTATGTTTAAGTTGCTTAGGTTACTCCGTAAGTCCTCTAGAAATAAATGGTAGCTTAAAATTGTATATTTTTGTAGAACATTTTTTATTGCACATGTCTCTTCTGCTGTTGAAAGACCTTTATAAACAAATAAAAAAAGAATGAAGCTTACTGCTAGCAGCATATGGCTCAGAATGAGGCAAGAAACTTATTTATTTATATACTTGCTTTTCAGTTAAAATTTCTTTAAGATGTTTTTCCTGCACTTAGCCAACATAAAAAGCAAACAATTCTAACATTGGACAATGCTGAGTTCTGTAAATTAAAATCCAGAGACTGCAGTATGTATAGAGCCCTGGAAGCACCTGATCTTAGAATCTCAGCTCCATCATTACTAACCTGCTAGGCATACATTTTTTTTTTATTTTTAAAATCACTGAGCATTACTTTATGCCTTTTTGTTTGTTTGTTTGTTTGTTTGTTTGTTTTTGAGACAGAGTCTCGCTTTGTTGCCCAGGCTGGGCTGGAGTGTAGCTCACTGCAACCTCCATTTTCAGGGTTCAGGCAATTCTCCTACCTCAGCCTCCCAAGTAGCTTGGATTACAGGCACATGCCACCATGCCCAGCTAATTTCTGTATTTTAGTGGAGACAGGGTTTCACCATGTTGCCAGGCTGGTCTTGAACTGCTGACCTTGAGTGATCTGCCTACCTCAGCCTCCTGAAATGGATATAATAATGATATTTACTTAGCAAGACTGTCCTGAAGACCAAATGATGTGATATAGGTGACGCATCTGATTCACAGGAGATGCTAACCAAATGATTATGTAGTTGCACTGTGATGATAAAAAAAAATTTCGACTATTTGGTGGAAAGGAAAATATGAAGTCAAAATTCTGTCTGCAGGAAAAAAATCTCCTGCTACAGTTTTATTTCTCTTCACCCTTACTTGCTTCTTTATCCTCTTAATATTTCTAGAGATACCTCTGTTATATAAAGTTGAAACTTTGTTTTTGGCCCAGTAAAATGGCAAATAGCTAAACACAATGGCACTGGTTCATGGTGGAATGGCTAGTGTTGAATGGATAGATTGGTAAATAATGATAGGGCAGTGAAAATTTGATTGGCAGAATACAAATTTTGGAATATAATTTTTAGGTTGCCCTTTAGGAAGACAGAGTGGGACAGAGCCACATTTCATTGGTAGGTGATAGGATAGGAAAGACAGTCTTTCTGAGTGAAGGCCAGACATACATAGTATCTTTCCAGGAGATTCTGATGGGATGCATCTGGCCTCACAGTTGCTTCTTGGGTACTCTATCTGCAAACTTTGCTAATTTAGGCAACACTTCACGTAGTTGAAGAACTTGGGAACGAGAACTTGGTCACATATAAGGCTATGACTACATATCCTTCGTTTGGGTCTTTGTTCAATATTTGACCAAGGCCAACATTGGACAGGTGCCTGGCTGCCTTTTGGGAGATGATTGGATCCAGAGCACAACATCTGACACAGGGTTGTGAATGAAACTTCCTGGCAAATTTTTCACTGTCTAAATTCATTTGGTACATGCTGCAGAGTGGTTCTTGGATTTGGAAATAAAGCAGCATTACCCAAATTTCCCGTAGGCATTAATTTAATGATATTAATAGAAATAATATATTTCATACATAAGGACAAAGAGCTGTCCCCCAATAATTTCTGGGAAACCAGAAGGAAGGGGGTGTCTCATCTCTGTTATAATTTTCTCATGACTCATGCATTTTCCTGGTAAACACCCCTCATCTTCTGCTAGATGCCCTGCCAATGTAGTTACCACTTTAAGGTGGTAGGTAGGTCACACTGTCCATTGCTTGTGATTTCTGAGAAATGCTGGTTACCATATTAAGAATACAGTTTCCCAGTGCTCCCATATTTGCGTCACCCTGGATATTCCAAAATGATATTTTGCTCCATTAAGTCTTCCAGGGCTGGAAAAATCATCTCCTGTATGCAGAAAAGAAACAAATGTCCTGTCCGCTACCCAGAGGCAGATGTACTTTAGGGCACTGTAAGTGACCCTAGCAATGTGTTCACAAGATCCTGTATCTTATGCATTGACAATCAGTATTACAAGAGATCCTTTATATATTTTCATGCTTCAGATCTCTGCTTAAATGTCTCATTCTCAGAGAAGTCTTACAAGGCCACTCTACCTAAAGTAAATCCCCATCCCCAACTTTCTCTCAGCATCAATCACTTGGCACTACTTATAATCAGGTAATTAATATATATTTACCTGCACTTTGGTCTGAATTATTCAGCACAATATAGATATTTCATGGCAACTACAAAGTTCTCAATAAATATTCATACATTCCCATAAAATGGCATTATAATCATAGAAATGCATAAAGAAAACAAATCACATGACACAAATTTAAACTTATGATTTATTACTAGATCACCCTAGCTATTGATTTTTTGGGGAAACAGATAAATAAGTTATAATCTGTTGAATAAATTCATGATACATGTTCGAATGAATGAAATCATGAGCTGAAGATAACTATCGGGGAGCACTGTCAGGTGGACTGGATTGGATATGAAGATAGGCAAGTGTTACCTGGAACAAAAAGTTTAAGGAGACACTCACTCTCAGTTCCTGTGAGGTTCTTGTAATGTTTCATATACCAAGTCTGCTCTTGCATGAACTTACGAAAAATCTAAGGGTTCCCTCCTTAGATCTTCAATCCTGGCTGCCTCATTTACCTCATCCTACCCTGGGTTCTGAAGTAGAATCCCTCAGCAGAGGCAGATGTACTACTTTGTGTTTATGACTATTGATCGGGTGGGTATATGGTGGCCTAAAGATTCAGAATTAGCATGAACATCTTCATCTTCAACTAGTCACACTTAGTTGGCTTGGGCACTGATAACTTCTAGGTCAGTAGTTCTCAATCTTCAGTGTATGTGCAGAATCACGCAGCATGCTAGTTTAAAAGGGCACATTATCATCCCTCACCCAGGGATTCTGATTCAGCAGTTCTCATAGAACATTTAGAAACTTAACTTCTCTTGTCCTTCCAGATGTCAGCTGCTTGTCCTCTATCCATTCTAGGTGACAGTACAACAGAAAGTTATGGCAGATAAATACTGTGTACTTACCAACTCCTATTTTACTTTCCCTCTAGAAACACAGACCACATTGTCCTCTGGACTTGAAATCAGTTGAACTATGGGACTGACTTCTCGGCAGCAGTGATCAATGCCACATCCAGGCCAGGTCCATAAAAAGACCCAGGCAATCCTCTATGTCCTCAACTTTCTCTCATTTATTAGCTGGATGCAGATCACGCAGAAGACACCTGAGAACATAGGAGATAAGGGGATTACTCAGTGGAAGGAGCCTGTACTTCTAAGTGACTGCCTGGGGCAGCTGCCCTGGCTCCAACATGCTTTGGTCCAAAAAGTGAGTGAAAAATTGGACGTAACTGTATTAAGGCATGAGAGTGTGTGTTCAGCAGCTAGTGTGACCTCCCATGACCAAAACAAAACTCACTTTTTCCTTCTGACCAAGTTAAGAACACAGTACTAGGTATTTGGGATGCCATGTTACTTCTAAGTTTGACTTCGAATTTAGTGTTTTCTCACTGTTCTGAAATTCAGATTTAATTACCCAAGGGACACATCAGACAAGTATGAGGCTAAAAGCTTGGGATCTGAAATCAGACCTCTTTGAGTCTGCATCCCAAATCCACCACTTACTAGCCGTGTGTTTTTGGAGAGTTATGAAATCTCTTTCAACATACTTTCCCATTCATTTGTAAAATGAAGGGAGTAACAACACTCTGTAAACCATAATAATCAAATGATAGCTATTATTACTCTTCTTATTGCTCTTATTGATATAATTAGTAGTATTAACAGTTATTAATATTAGTAGCCAACATATAAAATAATATATTGCTACAGATTGTTTATGATAGAATGATATTTGTATGTTATATACAAATAATAACAATATTGGTGTTACTAATATATTACTAATTGGCATTAGCAATGCCAATTACTAATTAGTACATATATTACTACAAATATTTAATTGGCATTACTAATTGGCCAATTAAATATTTGTAGTAATATATGTAATAATATTTATGTATTAGTAATAAATACTACTAAATGTTTATATTACTGACACTCATAAAATTGGAGAAGTTTTATGTATATTTTTTCTTACATTTTTAGACTTTGCAAATCTAGAATTTTTATCCCATTTACTGATTATTCATGTCTGACAATAGTTATGTTGAACATAATCCACAAGATCTTAACCCACAAGATTGTCTGATAATATTTTTCTTAAAGAATGAATCTTTTACTTCAGCATACATGTGATTCTACCAAGATACTGCGAGGATACTAGCAACTGACCCATGTGTGCATACGGGTGTTTCATGTTGTTGCTTTCTACTTCTGATAACAAATTATGAAGCTATCTCATGACATGCACTCTAGGCTTTCGGTATCTGATATTTTCAAATGTCAGAGTTTTGTATTTGCCCTCAGATTTTGACAGATTTCAACAGATTTCAGCAAAATGTCGTCAGATCCAACAAATGTGGAAAAACAATCTTTACTAATAATATTGCAAAAGATACAGTAGTTATTCCTATGAAAAATTTGCCTTAGAGAAGTTTCTTCCTTTGAAGAACTGAAGAGAAAGACCTTCCCACACAACAGAGAAAGAAAATCTATACGTTGATACGTTACCCTAAATACATATATATGTATATAAAAGTTATAATTTAACAGTTAACAAGTACAGATTTGTTTTAACTACTTTACTGAGGTATAAATGACATGCATTGAAGGTCACCTATGGGAAGTGTACAAATTTTTTGATTTTGATATATGGATATACTCATTCATGTGCTCCATCACCACAATCAAGACTGTGAATATATTCATCACCCCCAAGATTTCTTTGTGATCCTTTATAGTCCCTTGCCTTCTCCTCCCCAGGAACCACTGATGTGCTTTCCATCACTATAGATTAGTGGTATTTTTCTAGAATTTTATACAAATGTAAATATACAGTATGGACTCTCTTTGGCCTGGTTTCTTTCCTAGCACATTGAGACATACCCATGTTGTTCCATGTGTAAAGAGTTCATTCCTTTTGTTGTTAAGTAGTATTCACTTCTTATGTGTACAATTTGGTTATCCACTCACCTGTTGATGGACATGTGAATCATTTCCAGCTTTTGGCTATGACAAAATAAACTAGTAGGTATGTTCATGTAAAAATCTTCGTATGAACATGTACTTTTATTTTAATAAATACCTAGGAATGGAAAGGCTGGATCATATGAGAGGTGTTTATTTGAGTTTTTAAGGAACTGTCAAACTGTTTTCCAAAATAGCTCTACCATTTTACATTCTCATAAACTGTTTAAGTGTTCAAGTTTTGCACATCCTCAACACTTAGTATGGTCAGTCTTTTTATTTTAGTTATTCTAGTAGGTGTGCAGTGGTAACACATTGTGGTTTAACTTTCCAGTTCTTTGGTAACCAATGATGTTGAGCATCTTTAAAGGTGCTTATTGCCATTAGTATTTCTTGGACGAGCTTTCTGTTCAAATGTTTTGTCTATTTGTGTTGGATTATTTGTTCTTAGTTTTGAGTTCAGGGAGTTATTTAAATATACTGGATATAATCCTTTATCAAATATGTAATTGACAAATATTTTTTCTTCCGGTCTGTGGCATTTCTTTATCTTCACCTAACATTTGGAAAGAAGAGTTGAAACTAATCCTTTAAGAAAACAGGACACTGGAGTACAGTGAAGTTATTTGTTTACAATATAAACTAAATTGTGTTTTTAAAACATGCATGTCGTGTTAATCCATATGATTGTCACAAGGTTTGGTGGCATATTGCTTAATGGTCTTTGATGGCATAGGTACCTCTTCTCCTTAACAGTTCTATAACTAATTTTAACTGATTCCAGCCTGCCTTTTCTGCCTTTTAACACAATTAACCCTCACCGCTACCAGAGTATTCTTTCAAATATGTAAATCTAATCACGTGATTGTTTTCCTCTGTCTCTAATGGAAAAAAAAGGTACCCAAGATTCCAAATCCACAGACTCTTCATTGACTGCCAAGTGTGCCCACCATCTCCTAGGATGGCTCAAAATCTCAAGGTGGATACACAGAGCACGAGAAAGTACACGTGACTGAGACACTGTCCCTGCCCCAAGCATCACACAGGACAGTGATAGAGGAAAATACAAACAAGTCGAAAGTGTCTCTGGTAGAAATAAACCAAAGAAATGTGGACTCTATCCACATCACAGAGTGGACAGAATAATGGGCTTTAATATAAATATGTTCAAACCTTGGCTATGCAAGTCACTAACTCTGTAAATTTGGGTAAGTCATTTAGTATCTTCACACTTCAGTTTCCTTTCCTATATAATGGAGATAATAAGATATAACTCAGAGAATTGTCGTATGATAAAGAGATAATACATCCAAAACTTAGTATCTATCAAGGCATCAAATTATAAATTATTTTAATTGCTCAGGAGACTATAAAAGTGGAGCAGAAACGAGAAGGTGGAATCAAATATTTTGTACTGCTCTAATTATGATTGCTAACATTATTATACAGAACATTTTATTTGCTATGTTACATGTATTATTATTCCTATTAATAAATGAAGAAAATGAGGAAAAAGATTTAAAAACAAAAGTATCTGAAACAGGGATTTTAACATAGGCCTTCTGTCTGGAATTACATTTATCGAATTATCTTTTCAATCTATGTATTGCCTATCTAGTTAATTCTGGGATCAGGGTTTCTCAATACTGTCAATATTGACGTTTCGAACCTGATAGATAATTCTTTGTTATGTGGGGGCTGTCCTGTGCCTGGTAGGATGTTTGGCAGTGAAATGAAAAGATTTCCGTGTCCCCATCGCAGGGCGTTTGATCCGAGTGTTGGTGGCCTCTTCAGTGCCCCACTGCTCAGAACTCTAGGAGAGCCTACAGACGCACAGGCTGTGAGGTTCTGACTCCAGGGCAGTGTCTAGGGGCGAGTGTCTACAGCTCCTGAAGCCCCAGTGGGTGTGTGTTACGGGGTGCTCTTTTACTTTGGTGTCTATAGGCGGCTTGCGTTAAGCAGCTCAATGAGACCCTCTACCTTGTCTCAAGACCAGAAGGCTTTCTGTATCCCAGGTTCTTGCCTTGGTGTACTGGAAGGATCGGATTGCAGTGGGCTTGAAGAAGGAATGTAAAGTTTTATGGAGTGGAAGTAGTTTTCAGCCAGTGGGGGAGCCAGAAGGGAGATGGTCTTCCCCTGGAGTTGGTCTGCTCAGTGGCCCCAGCTCTCCTCCAACTGCCGCGCCAAACTGTGCCTTGTCCTGAGGGGGCACCAGTTCTGTCTGTTGGTGTGCTCTTGCACCGGTGTGTTCCTTCCCTGTCCTCTTGCTGTCCAGCTGCTTGTGTCTTCTTTTGCTGATGTGACCATCTCGCCGTCAAGCAGCTTCTGTCCCTGCCTTGCTAGGGCCTCGGGTTTTTACAGGCCCAGGATGGGGGCATGGCGGGCCAGGGTGGTCTTGGAAAATACAACATTTGGGTGTAAAGGCAGAAGTGCCTGTCTTCACCCAGGTCCGTGGGGGTAGAGCCCTAGCCAGGGACCACGCTCTCTACCCAGCACTTCCTTCCCCACTTCCATATCATTTAAAGGGACTACGCTCTTCCCTTCCCAACACTTCTGTATCAGCAACCTCTCTGGCCTCTTCCCAAGAAATGCCAGTAGCACCCTCACTCCCAGCTATGACAATCAAAAATATTTCTGGTCATTGCCAGATGTCTTCAAGGGGGTAAAAACCACTCTTGTTGAGAACACTGTGGTAGACAGAAGGACTGCTCCAGATGAAGACAGAGTTTTGGCATCTGCGTATCACTGTATCACAACAAACAGCTAACACAGTCCTAATTTCTATGCTGGGGTCTTGTTAAGTTATGATTTTTCAATTGCCCTGCTTGTATAACGCAACAGAACCTGAACTTTGACTCTCACTTAAAAAGTAGAATTTTTCAGGTAATTGTCTCCATTGAGCATTCAAAGTCTTTAGTCATTGTCTTCTAAAGAGAGAATGCCTTTAGGGCACCGTCCTGGCTTTGTGCCTCTGTAATACTTTCAAGCTGCTGTATACACGGGGCCAATACATTAAAGTCAGGCGAAAGAAAGCCCTTCAGGGAGCTGAAAGTGGGTCTCTAGATCTCGGTGGGAGATCTCTGCCAAACAAGTCAGAACTGCAGCGTCTCTTGGCCCCTGGTGTGGCAGAACTTGCAAATGTTATTAAAACATGTTTTCTAGGGTCTAGAGGAAGGTGAAAAATGAGACCTTTGTCATAAAAATTGCCAGCGGGTCAACTTGGACCTTGTTGAATTGACTCTGTTACCTAGACACATCCTGTTATTAAGAAAAAAAAAAAAAAAAAAAAAAAAAATTGTCCCAAAGCCTTGTATTAGCTCATACTCCATCATAAATTCAGTGCTTTGTAAAAAAAAAAAAAAAAAAAAAAAAAAAAAAAAAAAAAAAAAACCTTTGGAACTGAAAATAAAGGAGTGAATCGTCGTGTGGACTGCAGCAGTCTGCTTCTTGAGGAACAGTAGTGACTGAAGAGAAAGCTAGGGATTCTTTTTTCCTTCTAATTATTCCCTGAAAAAAATATTTTAGTGCTAAAAGGACTCAGATGGTGGGAATGGCAGGACTTGCTGTGTAAGCTTAAGAATAGCTCCTCCCTTTCTGCCACTCACTTTCCTCACTGGTAATTTAAGAGTCAGAAGAGACAGTATTTGAGGACCGCTCAGCAAATCTGGTTTACAATACTGTGATTAGAACTTGAGTTTCCTGACTTGACCATTGAATGCCTTCCCTTGGAAAATAATGGAATCCTCAGTTAATCCTCTGCAGCAAAGAAACTGAGTCCACTAAACTTCCAAGATTCTCATAGATTTTTTTCTTGTATACCAATAATTTAAAGGAGAAATTTTAAGAACAAATGAGAAGGCTCTGAGACACTCACTCCAGAGCAAATGCCCTGTGGTGTTGGTGAAGGCTCCTTTTGCTCAAGATAATGATAATTCCCTGCTCTCATGGAACTTACGTGTTGCATGAATCCTCTGAGCTGGAAAATTCAATTAAACAGAGAGAGAAGGAATAAGGGAGGCAGGAAGAGAGAGTAGGAGAAAGAGAGAGAGAACATAATTATCTTCAATTATTACTTTTCTGTAATTTTCTCTTCCTTAAAAAATAAGTTACAGGTGATATGTGGTATTAAAGAGAAAAAACTGACTTAAGTCTTAGAATCAAATATATTTTAATGTAATACTTGTCATTGCTCTTGCTATCTCTATGATCTTGAACCTCAGTTTCTTCATTAGCAAAGTAGGAACAATATTTTGCTGGGGCTGTTGTTTGAGAATTAGATTTGATATAAATATCTGGCATAGAAAAATTGTTATAAATCTATAGTCTCAGAATTACTGGACAAATGAAAAGTCAGTAGCTACAGGGTCATTAACAATTTTTGACAAAAGAAACTTTCAAGATAATTGGAAAATATCGGGCTTGTATAATTTACAAAGACCTAGGCAATAAATATCACCATAACGGCAAACAATTGAAAAATTTATAACTATAGGAACAGTTAATTTTTAATGTTTTATGCAGATGTTTGGCATTGGAGACATAACCAAAGAACTGCTGGAGTGTTTCCTTGTATCATGGCATATGCTTTGTGATCATTCATTCCACACCTCTAATTCTCTTGGAACAGGGGGATATTGATAACAAAAAGTACTTGAATCGGCCCAGCATGGTGGCTCACGCCTGTAATCCCAACACTTTGGGAGGCTGAGGTGGGCAGAGCACCTGAGGTCAGAAGTTTGAGACTAGCCTAAACAACGGGGTGAAACCCTGTCTCTGCTAAAAATTCAAGAAAATAATTAGCCAGGCGTGGTGGTGAGTGCCTGTATTCCCAGCTACTCAGGAGTCTGAGGCAGGAATATCACTTGAACCCAAGAGGTGGAAGTTGCAATGAGCCGACATTGCGCCACTGCATTCCGGCCTGGGCAACAGAGTGAAACTCCGTCTCAAAAAATCAAAAAACAAAAAAACCTGAATCTACTTCCTTTTCCGTAGCACATTCTATTTAGATCAGTACTACTTGTTCAACGGTCACAGTTGGAGAGATGGGAGAAATCTATAAAATTTAACTTTGCACATTTCCAGAACCCCATTTTACCGTTTATTCGTTCAAAACAATTCATTTAATTCTGCCATCTGCCCAAGACAGTGCCAGCCCTAAGGAAAGCATAATCTTTCCCTTTAAAAAGAGAATCTTGGAGTGGTTTCACTGATATTAATCGAACAGTAACATAAACAAATATAAAATGGCAGCTGTGATAAATGCTTTCGTGGATAGAACTATGGTGCTATGAATGCACATTGAAAAAATTTGACTCAGCCAAGGCTTCTCTGAGGAAATGGAACTGCCATCTAAGGAAAGTAAAAGGCAATGAATCGAGAGGGAGTGAAGAAGATTCCAGGCAGGTAAACAACATACAGTAAGACCCTGTGATGTGGCTGAGAATGGGGAGTCTGTAAAACTGAAGAAGGTCTTTATGCCTCGATAGGCTCCTCAAGGGGAAGAGTGGTGAGAGTGAGTCTCAAGAAGCAGGTAGTGACTGTGGCCAAACCATGCATGGTTGTTTCAGTTTCAGCAAGACCCAAATCCTTCCCCTTATCCTGACAGCAATGGGAGGACACTAAAGATGGCTTTACAGCAAGGGAGAGGATTCATCAGATTTATGCTTGAATATGTCACTCTGGCCGGTGGGTTAAGAAAAAATGTTGGAGAGGGTCAAGTAGAGGATGCAGTGAAACCAGTTTAGGTTCTGCTACTGAAGCTTATGGGTAAGAAAATCATAGCTCAAACTAGTCTTTTGTTGTTTGACATAGAAGGGGGAAATGCAAATATGGGTGTAAAATCTAGTGCCTTGGCACGGACTGACTGTGGGTGTAAGAAAAGTGACAGAGAGGTGTCAACAAAAATTCTTAGGCTTCTGATTCAAGCAACTAGCTCTATAGACGACTCTTGGTAGATACAGAGACATAGAATAAGGAACAAGATCAAGAGTATTTAAAAGTCATTGATTAAGTTTTGGACATATTAAGTCCAGATGCCTTTGAGATACTGAAGAGGATTCGGGAGCAGTGCCCAAGCCAAAGTGACAATTTCCCCATGGGCAGCATGTTACCTGTAAGAGGTATGTAGATGACAGATGGAAACTGGTCTCCGGCCAGCCAGTCCTAACTTCAGAACTTAGCAATGAGCCAGGTGCTGACTGCCATGGAGAAAACTGGTCGGTTTTGAATTTTCTCGACAACCACTTCCATCTCTTTGCATTTTCTCTCTTGTTTTTTTTCTAGACTCACAATTTCAGTTGCCTGTTCCTTGGGATTTTAGGTCTCTAAGGCATCTGGTGTAGGGGAGTTTGCAATGAGAATCAGGAAGGATGCTTCAGTTTTTCCAGAAGGGATTCCTAAGGAGTTTCTTCCATTCAGAACTTATAATCAGACACACAGCTCCTTGAGGGTGAGAATGAAGTCAAATAAAAATGGCATGTTGAAAGGATCTTGTACAGAGAAGGGAGTTCTAGAAAATGTTGTTTTTCCCTTCCTATGTAGGAAATGACCTTATCCTGATATGAGGAGAAAAACTAAGTAGAAAAGCTTTATTTGAGAGTGCCACTTCTGATTAAAGTTACAAAACGTAAATAACATCTAATCACTAGATAAACTCACTTCCCATTTGTTCACATTCTGTTTTCATTTGCTATATTTACTCCCACACCTCTTTGGAGAAAAATAAAGATTTTAAAAGTGTATTAGCATGATAGTCTTCTTCTCATTACCAGCAGCAATTATTTCTTTCTCTGAAAATAGGAATGATTACTCTAGCAGAGAATCTGAATTGGTGCTCAGGTACTCTTTATTAAAGATCTAAGGTGCTTTCATAGTGCAGATTCTTAGGACTTAATTCTTGGCTATTTCAATTCACTAAATCTGCAATGGGGCCAAATGATTTGCATTTTTACAAGCTTCTTGTAATAAGGTAATGCACACTACATTTTGAGAACTGTGGATTTAGAGCAGAAACCAATTACTTATTATACGACAGATACAACATTGAAGAGAGTAATGTTTACTTTTTAAACCATCCAACTTTCTCTCACTTTCGTCTTGTTTATCTTATTTGCAGAATCTATACACACAGAAGTTATCAATCTGTCAAAATAGCTCTGCAAAGGCAGAAAATCTCAGTTATTATTCTATGCCCACCACAGCTGCTGGGACCCCCTTCTACAAAACCGGAAAGTCTTCATCTGTTATCTGCCACTGAAACTTGAAACAAACAGGAAATAAAACATCTTATTTCAATAACTTACGGATTTTTCCTTTTTATTTCTTGAGCATCTACATTATTTTACATGAAGTAGTACTTCCTATGAACAGTGGAAAAACGCTGAAACAAAGGAGAAATGATTCTATTAAAGTATTTGCACGATACTTTAGATTGGCTTGCTTGATATCTTTCCATTCTCCTTTGGGTGTGTCTTCTGGGCTCAGAGACTACAAAGCTGGGTTCCAGATGTGACCTAAGTTATTTCTAATTGGGAGCAGTGATTGGCAGTAGAATTAAATTCCAAATGGAATTAAGTGTGGAAAAAGGCAGTAGGAGGCAAGACACCCATTTTGTTTGTGCAATTTGGTAGACATAGCATAGCTCTGGAGACAGTAATTCTAGAAATGTTACTTGTCTCTGGACATAGAACATTATGATCCTAAAGCCAGCCTTTATTATCCAACTCTCCAGCTCCCATCTTTGGACCAATCATAACAAAAGCTATGGTTTACACTTTTGCACCTACAAGTAGAAACATGATTCTGAAGTACTACTGTTCCTATTCTCTGTAAAATATTCATTTTTTTTCTGGAACATGCTGAAAATTAGGATAATTCACCAATTGGATAAGGTATTTAGAAGAAAAAAAGGTGAATTTGTCTAGATTTATGCTTCATATTAGTTCATTTTCATGCTACTATAAAGAACTACCCAAGACTGGGTAATTTATAAAGAAAAGAGGTTTAATTCAGTTCCACGGGTCTAGCGAGCCCTAAGGAAACTTACCATCATTGTGGAAGGGGAAGCAAATATGTCCTTCTTCACATGGCAGCAGGAAGGAAAAGGTGCCCAGCAAATGGGAAGCCCCTTGTAAAACCATCAGATCTCATGAGAACTAACTCACTATCATGAGAACCAGATGAGGAAAACCGCCCCTATGATTCAATTATCTCCACCTGATCCCTCCCATGATACATGGGGATTATGGGAACTGCAATTCAAGATGAAATTTGAGTGGAAACACAGCCAAACTATATCATACAAAAAGACTATTGTGAGGAATTGAGAAGAAGCATGAGAACAATAAACCAGCAATTGCAGTGATTTCCCTATTTCTTTTGACAGACACCTTGCACTCACTGAACTGTCAGATAAAAAAAAAAAAGAAAAATAGCAAATAACATTAATAACCATAGTTACCATTTCCTGTAGGTTTACTGTGCCAGGCCCTGTACACTTAACACTAACTAGATGTCTGTGAGGTAGTAATACCACTATTCTCATTTTATAGCTGAGAAAACTGAGGCATAGAGAAGTCAGTAATTTGCATTGTCACGTAGTTATAAGTCACAAGGTCAGGACTGAACACAAAACACATGTAACACCAAAGTCCATGCACTTAATTACTGCTTCATACTCCCTTAGAGGCCAAACTTTCTAAAGTTTTAGCTGGATAGAAGGAATAAGTTTTTTATATCTATCTATTGCAAGAGATGGTGACTATACTTAATATATTATGTATTTCAAAATTGCTAAGAGAGCAAATTTCAAATGACTTACAAACATGGTGAGGTAATGGATATGTTAATTAGATTCATTTAATCATTTCACATTGTATTCATATATAAAAATGCCACATTATATCCCATAAATAGATATAATTATTATTTGCCAATTAGATTTTTAAAAAAATTTAAAGAATACTAGTCTTGGCTGGGCGCGGTGGCTCAGCCTGTAATCCCAGCACTTTGGGAGGCCGAGGCGGGTGGATCACAAGGTCGAGAGATGGAGACCATCCTGGTCAACATAGTGAAACCCCGTCTCTACTAAAAATACAAAAAACTAGCTGGGCATGGTGGCGCGTGCCTGTAATCCCAGCTACTCAGGAGGCTGAGGCAGGAGAATTGCCTGAACCCAGGAGGCGGAGGTTGTGGTGAGCCGAGATCGCGCCATTGCTGCACTCCAGCCTGGGTAACGAGAGCGAAACTCCGTCTCAAAAAAAAAAAAAAAAAAAAAAAAAAAAAAAAAAAAAAGAATACTAGTCTTGCTAAAGTTTAATCTTCACGTCTAAGATACAGTTTCCAATACAGAGAGCTTCAAGTTCATCCCCATATAGGATAAGCAGGGTATAGACATCCTGGAGATTCTTCCAATGAATCAGAGTTAGGCAACCACAAATTTCTTTTTGACTAGCGCAGAGGCCAATTTCCTTGTTTAATTGTGTGCGAGATGTAGCAGTTTAAAAACTATGACAAATTCAGTCATCCATACACAGGTAAAATAGTCAAGGTGAAGAGTGAAATTACATCTGTCTTTTCATGAGCCATGTGTTCTTTTACATGCTTTTCAGGCTAATTGCTATAGGAGAGACAAAAGGTGCTTGAGTTTCCCAGTGTCTTTAGCCTTCCACTCATCTATTTCCAACACACAGAGGTTCATGTAAATTTCCTGGCAGCATTGTTAAGTACTATGGCTTTTCCAAGGGCAGAGCCATGTGATTTTACCTATAACTTTTTATAACTAGGGAAATGTTTAGGTGTTGCTACCCATCAAATTTTAGAAACTAAGCATATTTTTTATTAAAATATATATGCGTTGATGATTACAGGAATACAAAGCAATTTCTATTAAAATGTTGAGCTGCACGTATAGAACTTTAATCATTTACATTTCAATATCCAGTGGAGAGCTCAGGAGGCACTATGAAAAATATTCATTTTGTTTCTCAGTAGTAAGCAAAAACAAAATAAAAGAATAAAATAACAAATACACAAAAATCAGAGTCATCACTTATTACGAAGGGGATATATTTCTGAAAACACTGTGATATCCCAAACTGAAAATAATGCAGAACAAATCCTGATTTTAAAATGGCCATTTTCTTTGCATATCGCTTGGTCTGCTGACTTTAAATTATGTAAATTTTCACAGTTGGTTGAACTGAAAGTTACATTTTTGTAAATTATGCAAATAAAATGAAGTTCTATTAATATTACCTTACTTAAAATTTTAAAATTAAATTTATATATAATCCACAAAATAAATGAAGAATTGCATTCCGTTTTTTGAATATTCTGTGCATACAATATTATTAAATAAATATTAAATAAAGCCTCCTATATGGAAACTAGCCTATTTATACCAACAAATAGACCTGTCTGCAATTGGGCCAAATGACGCTGATCTAATGTTAACGTATATAAAATACCCTTTGAAAGTAAAGTATACTTTGGAAGTGTATAAAGAACCTTCGCCTCCAGCTTCCCTGTCTCTACTGAACAATGTAAATGTGCGTACACTTTGACATAAGTTGTTAGTGACTCAGACAGAGGATACATTCGAAATTGAGGCTTTAATCTCATGGCTGAGATTGAGTTGGAACTGGTTTGAGCAAGATTTGTTTATTCTATATATCTAAAGTCAGAGCCAATAAGTCTCTTAGTTTTGAATAGCTGTAAACGTCTATTCCCATTTGGACAGGGTTGATAAGCTTATTTGCAGATAACTAGTACTCCCATGTGTGGTGTTACATGTGTGTTGGTTGAAACAAGACATGTTTTGAAAAATAGCCTCCCCTGCAATTGTACCTGTATTTGTATTTCAGGCATATGGGGTTTCCTTCTTCCTTGAACGTTCAAGGTAAATGTATACATTGGCAAATGTGACTGTGGAATGGTTGGCCTATCAACCAGGAGATTAATGAGGGAGTAATTTAACAATAGATCAAAGGCAAGTTATATTGATGCATGTTCCTGGGGAAGGATGGGTCAGGGCACAGTGAAAGAAACCAGGTTTCAAACTGTTTAGTTCACGGGAGAAGAAAGAGGAAAGAAAACAGGATGGTAGCAAGGTCGCTGTCTAGCAAAAACCTAGAGAGAAGAGGAAAACAACAGGAAGGTGGTTAGCTGAGAAAATCTGGGAGAAAAAGGTGAAAGACATAAAACTTTTATACAGAGAATCAAGAAGAATGATAGAATGCAGAATGTGGGTGTGGGGGGGGTATTTTAATCTTAATTAAACCACATTAAGTGTTTTCCCAAACAATGATAGTTGTTTCTATTGTTAATAGGGTGTGTGTATGTCTGTGTGTGTGTGTGTGTGAGCGTGCGCGTGCGTGCGTGTGTGGTTTTGGTTGATTTTTGTGTGTATGTGCATATGAGGGGGGTTGTTTGATTTTTATGTTTTGTTCTGCCCTTTTTCAAATTGATAGTACTCAACTAATACTCAGAAAATCCAATCATATTTGTGTTTATACTCTAGTCATTTGCAAAAACTGACCCAAACCACTATCTTAGAATAGTACTTTTGAGATTGTTTATATTAAGGCCAGGGTCAATTTAATGGACATGCAACCAAGGCAGCAACATTAAGATCCCACCCTCAGAAGCTCTGTGGACACTGTCTTGAAATTCGTAATAATTTTACTTTTGAATTGGGGTTGTGTAGCGAAGTCTGTCAGGACAGTGGAGCATGAACCAGGGGTTTTCAGGTCCAGCTCACACGCAGGCCTGCCTGGGACGTACCCTCAGGATGTGTTCTCAGCTCCCTGGCCTCTACCTTGCAGTCACTGCTATGCTTCACCCCTGGTGGGAGCCTGGGTGTGGGTACAGGGTGGCTTGCAGTCAGGTGTGTGTGCTCTGCTTGCTAAGTCATGGAATGTGTACCTGAGCATCTGTGAGGGTCTCTACTCCCCTCAAATATTCCTGTGCCCAAGGGGACATAACATTAAGCAGAAAACAAAAACTACCATGCATGATGAGATAAGGTGGGGGGAAGTGGGTGGTATCACAAGGCTGCAACAGAAATGAAAATGTCTGTAATACTTTTTGTTCTTTTTTTTAAAAAAAAAAACTTACTACACTTTAAGTTCTGAGATACATGTGCAGAACGTGCAGGTTTGTTACATAGGTATACAGTACGTGCCATGGTGGTTTGCTGCACCCATCAACCTATCATCTACATTAGGTATTACTCCTAATGTTATTTCTCCCCTACCCCCTTACCCCAGGACAGGCCCCAGTGTGTGATGTTCCCCTCCCTGGGTCCATGTGTTCTCAATGTTCAACTCCCATTTATGAGTGAGAACATGCGGTGTTTGGTTTTTCTGTTCTTGTGTTAGTTCGCTGAAAATGATGGTTTCCAGCTTCATTCATGTTCCTGCAAAGGGCATGAACCCTGAATGCGCCCAATCTTGTCTGCAATACTTTTTGAACAAGGGGTTTCACATTTTTATTTTAACTTGCCCCCATAAATTGTGGAATTGATTACGATTTAAGATTCATTTTTTAAAAAACTAGAAAGCGTCTCACGTCCATTATTGGGTCCAATGCTAGTCAGACATTGCTTAAAGAAGAGTACACACTTTTCAAAGAGACAGAGTGAGAGTCACCAATACTCAGAAAAAATCAGAGAGAAGCCACAATTTTAAGTCCCCAAAAAGGAAAATCTCAATCAGTTCTCTTTCCTCCTCCCTGTCCTTCCAGAGGTGACTAGGATGTACAGTCCTGCAATCTCAGGGCTCTGAAGAAAACAATTCGAAAATCAGCCAACTACTCCAAATGCTACATTTGAGAGAAGAGAAGACCTGGGCTCAGAAAGTAAGTTAAGTTTTCCAGGTTTACAGAATTTTTCATGGTCAAATCTTATAGAATTCAGAATTCTGGATTTTCAGTCCCAGTAATTTTTCCTTTACAGCGTCCCTTTGCGGCTGGGGCAATGGTTCACACGTATGATCCCAGCACTTTGGGAGGCGGATCACTTGAGGTCTGGAGTTTAAGTCCAGCCTGGCCAATGTGGTGAAACCCTGTCGCTAATAAAAATACAAAAATTAGCGTGCTGTGGTGGCATGCACCTGTAATCCCAGCTATTCAAGAGACTGAGGCAGGAGAATCCCTTGAACCAGGAAGGCAGAGGTTACAGTGAGCCGAGATTACATCACTGAACTCCCAGCCTGGGTCACAAAGCGACTCTGTCTCAAACAGAACAAAACAAGAAAACCCCTTTACTTGCCTTTGCCGAAATGATTTCTTGCAGTTTTTGGAGGAACAAACCTGCCTTAAGCTGGAAGATGCCGAAGATGGTCATTTCATCAACTTGTTGGTATGGAAGACAAAGCATGCCTGGGTTATGCCCCATGCACAGAACACAAGTTCCTGCTGTAGGTCTTCCGATTCACCCGTATTTATTTGCCCATCTCTCTCACTGCTTTTTTTTTTCTTCTTCCTCTTCCTCTTCTTCCTCCTCCTCCTCCTCCCCCTCCCTCTCCCCCTCACCTCCCCCTTCCCCTCCCCCTCCCCCCTCCACCACTCCCCTCCCCCCTCCACCACTCCCCCTCCCCCTTCTCTTCCTCCCCCTCCTCCTCCTCCTTTTTTTTCTTCCTCTTCCTCTTCCTCCTCCTCCTCCTCTCCCTCCTCCTCCTCCTCCTTCTTTTCTTCTTCTTCTCACTACTTTTCTTCTTCCTCTTCCTCTTCTTCTTTCTTCCTCTTCCTCCTCCTCCTCCTCTTCTTCCTCTTCCTTCTTCTTTTTTTTTTTTTCTTTTTTTGAGACAGAGTCCTGCTCAGCCACCCAGGCTGGAGTGCAATGGTACATTCTCCGCTCACTGTTGTCCCAACCTGCAGGACAACAACAGGAGCTCGAAGGGAGGGAGTGGGGATGGATGGGCAGGAGACGCCAAGAATGGAGACAAGATAGGAGTCTGATCAAGTCTCCTTTATTGTTGCTGAGCTCACAGCTTAAATAGGCCAGGCAGGGAGGCGGGGCAAAGGAAGCTTGCAGTTGGGAAACTCCGGCCTTCCTAAGTTTCAAAAACTGAAACTTACCAGCAGGAAACAGAAACTGAAACATTCAGGGAGAAACAGAAAATGAAACATTCAAGGGAGAAACAGAAACTGAAACTTAGCAGCAGGAAAACAGGAGCTGAAACTTAACTTGTGCAAACCTTGACAGATCACAAAATGGCGGCTATTGCTGCCCACACACTGTAGCATCCATCTCTCAGGTTCAAGAGATTCTCCAGCCTGAGTCTCCTGAGTAGCTGGGATTATAGGCAGGTGCCACGACATCTGGCTCACCGCACCCAACCCTCTCTCACTTCTTTGACCTTTTCATTATGTACTTTCTGTATACTAGACACTGTGCTAAAAGCTATACATAGAATATCCTACTTAATTCTCACAAGTGGACAGCATCATGTTCCTTATTTTATACATGAGAACATGGACTCTTAGAGTGGTTAAAGTTCACCAAGCTAGAAAGGCAGAGCTGAGATCTGAACACAACTCAAGCTGACATCACAGCACAGCACGCTGACCTTCTAGGCAAGCTGTCTAGATTACTGAAAGGAGACAAAATCAGGACTGCCGATTCCTGCACTTCCTAACCCTTTCAGCCAGCAGTGAGGAGAGAGTTGAGGAATCTGATGTACCTCTTTTTATCTCTCCTAAGCAGTAACCGAGTTCACTCATTGCAGCAGACTGCCTGGGTTCACACATTTCCCGGATTCCAAATGGTGGGATGGAGATAACTACCCATGGGACCTCAAACATAGTCACTCAAGGTGTATGTTCCAGAGGGGGGCAAGCCATGATTTTTAATTACTCTGCAAGCTTTTTCGGCTGCAGCCTCAGCTGGAGTTTAGGAGTTGCCAGAGCCTGCTGCTGCCCTGGGCTGTCTGCCAGCAGCCACTCTTGGAAAGCTGACAAGTTTTACCCATGAGTGGCAACTCTGTTGCAGCTTCTTATTTTGATCCATAACAACACAAGGATTTTGCTACAATTGATGTCTGGGAACACTGGATTCTGGGCACTAAGTTTGTTTACAGCCCTAAAAAAGGGACGGGGTGAGTTTATACACGTCATCCTTTTCGCCAAGATTGCTCTTTTTCTGTCTCAAACAATTAAATTTTTGCTCTCACAGCCTCTAATCTCAATATTCAAGTATCACCTGTAAAAAAAATCAACTAAGGTTTGGAAATAACATTAGCCAAAACCTAGTTTACAAAGCGATTATGCTTGACTTCTGTATTTGATTAAGTATTCATTTTGGGTGGCTTTATTATTTTTGGATAAGTGTCTCAGCTTAATCAATGCTGGAAAAATTCTTCCCAGACACTGAAAGAGTAAAGTTTGCCCGATAAAATTTAAAATAATTACATTGCAACTTAAATACTATTTAAGATATAATACATTTATGCATTAGAAACATTCAATTTATGTGGAAGGTAGGGGTTTTTTAATTTTAGAATTCATTTCAAATTTTTAGGCCCCCATAACTGCCTTGCCCTTAAAAGTTTTGACACAGCATTAAAAAATAATTATGGTATACTTTGCATTGTATTCATGAATTTATTTTACAACATTTATTGAATATGTTATTTCCCAAACTTTGTTGTAAGTGCTAAGGATACAGTAATGAATTGACTTATTTAACATGTAGTGTTCGGATAGTTACTACCTTATTTAATTTCTATTATCTGATTTGGCCTTTCTACTACACAAAAAGTTATATAACAAAGGGATAATCTCCATGTTACAAGTCAGATTATTTTTGATTAATATTAAGTAGAAAATAAGGAACCAAACTAGAACTCAGACTACAGTGTTAATGTTTTTTTTTTTCTTCTTAGAATCTCTTTTCTTTTTTCTTTTTTTCTTTTTTTTTTTTTTTTTTTTTTTTTTTTTTGAGACAGAGTTTCACCATTTCACCCAGGTGGGAGTGCAATGGTGTGATCTCATCTCATCACAACCTCCACCTCCAGAGTTCAAATGATTCTCCTGCCTCAGCCTCCCAAGTAGCTGGGATTATAGGTGCTCACCACCACGCCCAGCTAATTTTTGTACTTTTTAGTACAGACAGGGTTTCACCATGTTGACCATTTTGGTCTTGAACTGCTGACTTTGTGATCCACGCACCTGGGCCTCCCAAAGTGCTGGAATTACAGGCATGAGCCACTGCACTCGGCCAGGCTCTTTTCATTATACAAAAACGACCTTAGGAAATTGAGAGCAGGAAGGACCACACCTGGGGTTGTTGTTGTTTTCCATAACACCCAGTGCCTTGTCTATCTTAATCACTCAATGACACCACAATAAGACATAGCAGCTCATGGAAGCTACAACACAAGTCTGGTGTCCTAAAAATAAAGTGCGCTTGGGAATCAGGGCGCTGCATTTAAATTTGCATTGTTACCAACCAGCAGGATGACCTGGGGTAAATCTTTTGGCCAATTAGTAAATTTCATATTCCGTACAATCAGATAGTCATGCCCACCTCACAGAATTACTGCACAGGAAAGTCTCTGGCTGCTTCAGAAGAAAAGCATTATTAAATTTCAGTTGAATCTAAATATCAATTCCTCACCAACTTTCTATTGAAGCCTCTTCGGTTGCTCTTGTGATCCATAGCAGTCACCCCCTTCAACCTCCAAACCCATCAAAGATGACGGAGAGCTATGGTAAAGTTGCAAAGACGAGTGACAAGGTCAAAACTGCTTTTAAAATTAATCTTCCGTCTTCATATCACATTTCTTTTATAGCTTTACTCATCTTGTTCTTAGATTCTTTTTCACAAGAGGTTGCCCTCCCACTTGTGACATACAAACCCTTGTTTGAGGTCTTTATTCCATCCCAGCTCCCTTCTTTCTTGGTCCATCAGTCCACTGTTCTGTTTCACAAACCATCATCTCTCTCATCCTTAAGGAGTCTTCTTATATCTATAACTATGTTCAGAAAATCTTTATTTGGAAAACCTTTTTAAGGCTTATTTTAAGGTCCTGACTTACATGATCCTGCAAAGTACCATTCTTTTTTTCTACTCTTTCTCTGACAAATTCCTTTAAATAAGCTGTTCTTATTGCCTTCTCTGAATAACTACCAGCTTCTTTTTAGAACCAGAGGTTGTCATTGGCCTCTGATACTAACAGGTAATGTTAAAGATTATCTGCAAGTGAAACCAACCCAGTAGTCCCATAGACGGTTTTTTAAATGTATATAAACATAGGAATTGGCCCCTCTGGTCAGTTTTTTAAAGCGTGAAACTTACATTTGTTTTATCTGAGTTCCTGTTTTCTTCTACATTGTCACATTTCTTTCCTGCAATATAAATCCCTAATTTTAGTCAGTGGATGGATTTGAGACTGATCTCCCATCTCCTCAGCTGCAGCACCCTATTATCGCCTTCTTCCTTGGCAATAATAATTATCTCCATGATTGGCTTTCTGTGCAGCGAGCAGTAGGACCTAGACTAAACCCATGGTGTTTTGGTAACACAACCTTGTGACTAATTATATTTTGTTATATTTGCTCATCTATATATTAACAATCCAACCTATTGTAATTAAGCCATCAGTATTTACTTGTGAGCATCCTATGAGCCAGAGCATGTGTTAGACATTGAATTGTTTTCAATATAGCTAGTTGTCCTTTTCTATTTGCTTTATTGCTTGTTCTGTTTCTGCAATGTAAATATAAACACAAAGTATTAGGGTTCTGTTTTTTTTAATCTTAACAATTTTTTTGCCTTCACATCTTCAGATGGCATCTGCCCTTAAACAACTTAGTTCTATATCTATATTGAGAGTTCTGAGCTTAGTCCAATATACATTTTAAAATGTTTGTGGGCTACTTATATTTAAATATCTAAATAGTACCTAAAAATTGGCACATATAAGAATAGCTTGTTAACTCCTTTGTTTCTTCACATTTTTCTGCTAAGAAAGATAAGTCTCATCCTTCTTTGTATTAATCCATCTTTAATTTTTATTGTATCTTGTATTCTCTAAATTACATTTCTTTAGCTTTAATTTTCAATCTCTTCTGCTTTTGGTAATTTTCATGATGAAATAGCAATAGTTAACAACTTTTGAGTACTTATTATGTGCTTGACTCTGTGCTTGGAGATTTACATATGATGTTTCATGATGTTTTCCTTAATCCCCATATAAGGACATTCTGAAAAGTGGACAACTATTGTTTCTATTACACCCTCCCCCCCACCAAGTCCATCTGTTTTCTCTTTCTCTATTATATATTTATGCTACTATCATTGTGATATGGTTTGGTGGTGTTCCCAACCAAATCTCATCTTCAGTTGTAGTCCCCATAATCCCCAAGTGTCACAGGAAGGACCCACTGGGAGGTAGTTTAATCATAGGGGCGATTATCCTCATGCTGTTCTTGTGATAGTGAGTTCTCATGAGATCTGACAGTTTTATAACGGGCTTTTCCCTCCTTTGCTCGTTACTGCTCCTTGCTGCCACCCTGTGAAAAAGGGTTTGCTTACTTCCCCTTTTGCCATGATTTGTAAGTTTCCTGAGGCATCTCCAGCCCTGAGGAACTGTAAGTCAATTAAGCCTCTTTCCTTTATAAATTATCCAGTGTCGGGTATGTCTGTATTAGCAGCTTGAGAATGGACTAATACATCTTGTTTTTCTAATCTGTTGCAATTTCTTGGAAGGAAGACGTATCTGGCCTACGTTAACACACGAGATTACTGGAACACTGAGAAATGAGCATGTTTTTCTAAAATCTTCCTAGTCCGAAGTCAAGCAAACAGTTAAAAATGTTACTAAAACATCTGGGATTAGTCTAGGTCCTGCTGCTCTTTGCGCAGAAAGCCAAAGACTGAGATGATGAGTATTGCCAAGGAAGAAGGCTTTAATTGGGTACTGCAGTCAAGGAGATGAGTGATAAGTCTCAAATCCATCTTCCTGACCACTAAAACTAAGAGTCTATATAGCAGGGAAGAAATGTAACAATGTGTAAGAAAACAGAAACTAGGATGGGGCAGAGAAGCAATTATGATGAATGAGGGTCTGGCATCTCATTGTCTGGATGTGGTGACCTGGTGAGTTTCAGCTCTTTGAAACTTGTTTTGATAGGCCTGAAGGTCACTTCGTGAGGAAGGAACTCAGATAAAACAAATCTAAGATTCAAACTTTAAGACCAGAAGGGTCAATTCCTGTTTATCCAAAAACAACTGTTTATGAGACTATTGGGTGTGTTTCAAAAGCATTGTATTTTGGAAGTTGCAAATAATAAAACACGACTAATTGTAAGCTACTATTATTATACTGTTTAATGTATTCAGAGTCCATCTTGTAATTGCCATTTGGTAATAAACAAATGAATATCTCTTAAAACAGAATGCCAGTTCTCTTTTTAAACCACTTACTGAAGTGTAATGGAGATAAAAAGCTCTACATATGTATACCATTTGCAAGTCCCAACGCATTTTGAAATTAGTATGCTCATAAAAATAGCCCTGTGCCAATCTTTTTATTTTGCAGATGAAACCAAATCTGACAAGTTAATGTCTTGACAAATAAGTCAAAGGTAGTTTGTGAGAACTCAGGGCTTCTTTAATCTCCCTGCACTCAGTAATAGTCACAATCTTGAAAAATGAATGGCAGGTTTCACTAGTAAACTAATTTTAGCCAATCATAAAGCTGATTATATTTTCCTTTCTGGAAGAGGACCAGTTCCACCTCCTGCTTATTTTCTTGCTTTGGATTTAATGTAACTGCATCTTTCAACACTGTTATTATATACTGATACCTGACAAATGTGGATCCTTTCAATAATTAGGAACAAGATAGTGATGCCCAGAGTAGTGGCTCACAGTGGGCCACAAGTTTGTCCCCATACACACTATGTTATTCTATAATAGTCTGTTTATTGGAGCCTGAGCAGGCTCCATGTGCTATATATTAAGCTAAGATGCTTTATTTGGAAAAGTTTTGAGGAATCATTGAAGGATTTTAAATAAGCATCAGCATGATCAGTAGGCGTTTTGTTGTGTAACACTCTTCTATAGCAGCATGAAGGAAGTAAGGATTAGCAAGACCTTGAGAAGCTTACACAGTTGATGGATTCTTGGTATAGTTGGCCTCTTCTGTCTGTTGCATATATGCCATAATCTTTGCTAATGGTATGCATCCACTATTCTATTCTGGAGATTAGGGATCCATCCCAAATACTGTGTTGTTCCCTCCCAATCTAGCTAGAGCCAAGATGTTCCTGTGTGAAGAAGCTCTTCTGCCCCCTTCTTATGCCTGTTCTTTGATCTGCTTCCCATCTTGGTCATAGCCAGACTAGTGCAGCAGAAATTTAATTATTTTGTACCCCCAAATTTAGTCCACATATTTTTCATGCTCACTATTTTATGCAGTGATCAATTTAGATAAAAACTAATAGAGCCTCGGCCAGGTGTGGTGGCTCATGCCTGTAATTCCAGCACTTTGGGAGGCCGAGGTGTGCAGATCCAATCACCTGAGGTCAGGAGTTTGAGACCAGCCTGGTCAACATGGCAAAACCCTGTCTCTACTAAAAATACAAAAATTAGCCATGTGTGGTAGTGGACACCTGTAATCCCAGCTGTGATTGCACCATTGCTCTCCAGCCTGGGCAATAAGAGCAACACACTATTGAAGAAAAAAAATAGAACTTTATTATCAAGAAGATCAATAACAAAATATGAATAGGTGTTACTCTGAAACGTATTGGAATAAATTCTTCTTTTCCTTCATTCCCAATAGTCTCTAGATACGTAGTCTGCTTTATCTTCCTGTCCCTTCCATCAACTCTCTTCTACCTCTCCCTTCCTTCTTGTTCTCTGTCTTGCTAGTTATTAATTTCTGGAGAGATTTTACTCGGGAATAAGTATGCAAGTTCTTTTCTAAAATTAGCCTTTACCTTTCACTAGTTCATATCTCCATCAATCAGAGGCACATTCCCATCACAAACCTTCATTACTGTAGCTTAGAAATTATAATTTGGTAGTACATGTATCACATGCAGGTCCACATATGCTCTTTACAAAGTAATCCAGCAATAAAAAATCAAGACGTTTAATCATAGAAGTGCAGGCTTTTAGTTTCTCTGTAAAAGCACAGTTCTGGCAATACCAAGCCTGCACTCCTACACAGCTTCTAACGACTGTAACCAAGTAACACTATCTCAGCCTTAGACAGAGTGTGAATTATTCAGCACACCAAAGTCCCCATCCTTCTTTATTGCCTCCACAACAGTAAATCTTAAGTGTCAGTTGGGATTTAACACAAGATTTACTCTGTTGATTTTCTTAGACTATAGAAATAAAAGCATACAAATTAGAAAGGAAGAAGAAAAATTATTCCTCTTTGAAGATGGCATGATTTTATATGTAGAAAACCCTAAAGACTTCACACACAAAAATCTGTTAGAACTAGTAAACGAACTCAGCATTCAAAAACAAAATCAATATACAAAACCAGTTGGATTTCCTTATACCAATAACAATCAATCTGAAAAAGAAATTTTAAAAATTCAGCTTATGATAACATCAAAAAGAATAAAATACTCAGGAGTACATTTAGCTAAGGAAGTACAAAATCTGTACACTGAAAACTTGAACTAGAACACTTATGAAATAAATTGAGACACAAATGGGAAGACATCCCACGTTTGTTGATTGAAAGAATTAATTTTGTTAAAATGTTCACATTACCCCAAGCAATATACAGATTTAATGCAATTCCTATCAACATTCTAATGACATTTTACACTGAAATAGAAAAAAATTTAAAAATTTGTATAGGACTGCAAAAGACCCCAAATAGCTAAAGCAATCTTCAAAAAATATAACGAACCTGGAGGCATCACACTTTCTGGTTGGAAACTATATTACAAAATTATAGTAATCAAAACAGCATGGTACTGGCATAAAAACACACATTGACAAACAGAACAAAATAGAGGTTAGAAATAAACACAAACATAGACAGTCAACTACATTTTGATAAGGCCACTAAGAAGACACAATGGGAAAAGGATAGTCACTTCGAAAAGTAGTGTTGGGAAAATTGGATATTCACATGGAAAAGAATAAAACTGGACCCTTTTCTTACTTTATATACAAATGTCAACTAAAGTGGATTAAAGACCTAAACATAACAGCTGATTGTATTAAATATAAAATTTCAAGAAGAAAACCTAGGGGAAAACCTTAACAGTGGCTTTGGCAATGATTTTTTTTCTTTTCTTTTCTTTTTAACCTAGCACATAGAAGGTCAGTACTACAGTTTATATGTTTGTCTTCTCCAAAGCTTATGTTGAAATTTGGTCCCCATGTTGGAAGTGAGGCCTGGTGGCAGGTGTTTAGTTCATGGGGGCAAGTCCATCATGAATAGATTAATGTTCTCCCTTGGGAGTTAGTGAGTTCTTACTGTATTAGTTTTTCCTAGAGATGGTTGTTAAAAAGAGCCTGGCACCTCCCCCTATGCTTGCTTTCTATCTTTCCATGTGATTGTTGTACATGCTAGCTACCCTTCACTCTCCTCTATGAGTGGAAGCAGCCTGAGACTCTCAACAGATGCTCAATCTTAAACTTTCTCAGACATCAGAATTGTGAGCCAAATAAATATTTTTCCTTTACAAATTGCCCACTCTCAGGTATTCCTTCATAGCAGCACTAAACAGGCTAAGAAAGTCAGACAATAAAAGCAAAAATAAAGAAGTGGGACTACATCAAACCAAAAAGCTTCTGCACAGCAAAGGAAATAATTGACAAAATTAAAATGCAGCCTGCAAATTGGGAGAAAATATTTGTAAAATGTATAACAAATAAGGGGTTAATATCCAAAAAACATAGGGAACTCACACCATTTCATAACAGACAGGCAAACAAAAACAAATAACGTGATTTAAAAAATGGGCAAAGGACCTGAAGAGACACTTGTTTAAAGGAAACACAAAAATGATCAACAGGTATAAGAAAAGGTGCTCAATATCACTAACTGTCAGAGGAAGTGCTAATCAAAACTACTATGAGGTAACACCTCACAGCTGTTAGGATGGTCATTATCAAGAAGACAAGAGATAATAAGCATTAAAGATGATACGTAATAAAAGGAACCTTGCAAACTCTTGATAGGAATGCAAACTGGAAGATCTATTACAGAACATTGTATGGAGGCTCCTCAAAATGTCAAAAATAGAACTACCATATGATCCAGCAGTCCCTCTGCTGGGTGTATCAAAAGGAATTGAAATCAGTATGTCAAAGAGATCTGCACTCCTATGTTCATTGCAATATTATTCACTATAGCTAAGATATGGAAACGACTTTAGTGTCTGTGACAGATGAATAAACCATGTTTGTATGTATGCATGTATGTGTGTGTATATGTGTACATGTATATATATATACACACACAATGCAATATTATTCAGCCATAAAAAAGGAAAAGCTGTCATTTGCAGCAACATGGATGAACCTAGAGTTATTATGGAAGGTAAAATTAGCCAGACACAGAAAGTCAAAATAGTGCACAATCTCACTTATATGTGGAATCTAAAGTAAGTCAAATACATACAAACAGGGAGTGGAATAAGAATTTTCTTCTAGGATTCTTTTTTTTTTTTTTCTGAGACATTTCTAGGGGCAAGGGCAGGGGCAGAAATGAGGAGATGTAGATCAAATGATACAAAATTGTAGTTATATAGAGCAAACAAGTCGAAGTGTCTCACACACAGCAAGAGGACTGTAGTCAGTAACATTATATCCTGAAAAATTACTAAAAGAGTAGATGTGAGATGCCCTTCCCACAAAAATGTAGCCATGTGAAGTGATGAGTATGTTAATATGCATGCCTGTAGTAATAATTGTATTATATTAATTGTATTATATGCATGTCAGAATATCATATTGTTAGCAAACTCATCTTGTACACCTTAGAAATACATAATAAAATATAAACAAACAACAATTTATAAAAATATGAAAATTGTTCTGATCCAACTATTTTGATCAAAAGTGAAAAATATTGCCATGTTTATGTTCATGAGTACCAGTATTTAGCTCCCACTTATAAGTGAGAATGTGTAGTATTTAGTTTTCTGTTCCTGCGTTAATTCATTTAGGATAATGGCCTCCAGCTGCATCCATGATGCTGCAAAAGACAGAATTTTATTCTTTTTTATGGCAACATAGCATTCCATGATGTATGTGTGCCATGTTTTCTTTATCCAATTCACTGTTGATAAGCATCTAAGTTGATTCCATGTCTTTGCTATTGCGAACAGTGCTGTGATGAACATACAGTGCATGCCTCTTTTTGGTAGAACAATTTATATTCCTTTGGGTATATTCCCAGAAATGGGATTACTGGGTTAAATGGTAGTTCTATTTTAAGTTCTTTGAGAAATCTCCAATCTCCTTTCCACAGTGGCTGAACTAATTTACATTCCCACCAACAGTGTGTAAGCATTTCATTTTCTCAACAACCCTGCCAATATCTGTTATTTTTTGACTTTTTAATAGTAGCCATTCTGACTGCTGTGAGATAATATTTCGTTGTGATTTTGATTTACATTTTTCTGATGATTAATGATGTTGAACATTTTTCATACTTGTTGGCCCCTTGGATTCTTCTTGGGAGAAGTGTCTGTTCATGTACTTTGCTTACTTTTTAATAGGGTTAATGGTTTTTTGCTTGTAAGTTCCTTATAGATTCTGGATACTAGACCTTTGCCAAATGCATGGTTTGCAAAAATTCTCTCTCATATTGTAGGTTGTCTGTTTACTCTTTTGATAGATTTATTTTGCTGTGCAGAAGCTCTTTAGCTTAATTAGTTCTCATTTGTCAATTTTTGGGTTTTTTTGTAATTGCTTTTGAGGACTTAGTCAAACATTCTTTCCCCAGGCTGATGTCCAGAATGGTGTTTCCTAGGTTTTCTTCTAAGATTCTAGGATTTTTTTCTTTTTTTTTTTTTTTGACAGAATCTTGCTCTGTTGCCAGGCGCCAGGCTGGAGAGCAGTGGCCCAGTCTCGGCTCACTGTAACCTCCACCTCCCAGTTCAGGCAATTCTCCTGCCTCAGCCTCCCAAGTAGCTGGGACTACAGCCTCGTGCCACCACACCCAACTAATTTTTGTATTTTTTAGTAAAAATGGGGTTTCACCATCTTGGCCGGTATGGTCTCGATCTCTTGACCTTGTGATCCACCCACCTCAGCCTCCCAGAGGGCTGGGATTACAGGCGTGAGCCACCGCACCATGCCCAGCCTCTTCTAGGATTCCTATAGTTTGATTTCTTACATTTAAATCTTTAACTCATCTTGCATTAATTTTGTGTATGGTTACATGAAAGGCTCCCATTTTATTCTTCTGCACATGGCTAGCCAGCTACCCTAACACCATTTATTGAATAAGAAGTCCTTTCCCCATTGCTTAATTTTGTTGATTTTGTCAAAGGTCAAGTGGCTGTAGCCTTATACTGTGGTCCCTACTAGAGAAGGAAGGGAGGGAGATAGGGTATGGGTTGAAAAACTGACTATTGAGTACTGTGCTTACTACCTAGATGACAAGATCACTCATATTCCAAACCTCAGCATCACACAATATACCAATGTAAAAAGCCTGCACATGCACCCCTATGAATCTAAATTAAAAGTTGAAATTATTTTTTAAAAAGGAAATGCAAATTGTGGGTTAAATTTAAAGGATACACAGTATATTGGTGTAGCATCAAAATATTTTCTCTGACATATTCATTAATACCTTTTACATAATAATTTCTTTAAAAGACCTATGACTAGTTAAAGCAAAAATTCTAACATGGTATTGTGGGATTTATTATGTGTAGATGTAAAATGTAGGAGAGAAGCACAAAAAATAGAAGGAGGCAAATGGAACTGTTCTGTAGCAAGCCTTTTATATTTTATACTTATTAAAATAGTATAACATTAACTATAAATAGAGTATAAAGTGCTAGGGATACATATAATTTCTAGAACAACCACTAAAAATGTAAGGAGGTGTCACTTCAAAGTTAATAAATGCATTGCTTTAAATATAAAAAAGTTTTTGTATGAGAATGTTCTTAGCTCCTTAGTCATAATAGCCCAACATTCATGCAACAGAATTCTTAGTAATACAGGAAACAAACTACCAAGCACACACCATAGATGAATCCCAAAAATACTGTGTTTAGTGAGACAGTTGAACATAAAACAACACATATTATATGATTTCAGGCAAAATGAACCTTGATGAAAAAAAGTAAATACAGAGAAAGCTGCTGGGAGAGAAAACATTTTCCTGGGGAAGAACATGAGAGAATTTTCTGACTATGATGAAATTATTATATATTTTTTCTTTTTTTTTTTAATTTCCTGGCATCTTTCATTTAAGAAAATATTATATTTTAAAAAATATGTGAAGGTTATATGGATACATTTATTTGTCAAAAATGTACAATTATGATTTGTGCCTTCAAATGACCTCATTTTAAAAAAGGAACTAATATATGGGTTTGGGGAATGGGTTGAACTATAGGTGACATAAAAATGGCACATGGTTAGTGGTTGTTGAGGCTGGGTGAACGTCTATTATACTATGTGGTTTACTTCGTACTGTTTAAAATCTGTAACAAAACACTTGTATACAAAATTAGCAAACTGAAAACTAATAGGGCTGCTGAATTTTTTTACACTTGGCTATTTTACTCAATTTTATAACTTTCATGCCTCCTGGAGACATCTGAGTTTGTAACTTTTGCTGAGACCTTTTGACTTACATTTACCATTCCTTATTATTTGAAAATTAGGAGTAGCTTTAAGCATGGACAAATATACCAGTTAGCTTTTGCCGTGATGTGACTAAAAATAGCATTCATGATTCTGAAGTTTAGCAATTTGGACTTGGTTGAGCTCAGTGGTACTTCTGGTCTCTTTAAGGCTCATTCATGTGTCTGCTTTTAGCCACCAGGTTTGTGGGTAGGTAGCTAGACTGGATGGCTACATCTGGGAAAATTCATCTCTATTCTGTATGTCTTTCATGTTGCAGCTGCCTGGCTGGGACCGCATTGATACAGCAGAATTCCAAAAGAAGAAGCAAAGGTGAGCAAAGTCAATCAAGGCCTAGACTTAGAAGTGTTAAACCGTTAATTCCTTCACTTTGTGTTAGTCACAGAAAGGCACTAACCAGCTGGCCAGAAAGAAGTGAAGAAATAGATTCCACTACTTGAGGAAAGTAAGTCCAAAGTCTCATGGCAAAGGGGGTAGTACAGGAAGATGTGGACAATTGGGATTGTTTTAATTATCAATCTAACACAAGAAAAGGGACAATAATGAAAAGCCTCACCTCATAACCAGTGGGGACATACTGAAACAATGCCCAGAAATAAGATCAAGAGTGATTTTGGGTGATTTATTGTCCTTAACAGATCCATTTCTGATCATTCTCTACACACTTGAGTAATGGTTCGAAACACAGGAATTTCTCTAACATTCAAGTTTAGTAGGGTCATCCCAATCAAATGAACAAGGATCCATTAGGCAGGGGAATTAATGGGCACAGCCAGATGCCAGCAAGTCAGGCATTTAGGGAACCGGGCAATCGTTAGAGGAGGGAGAGGATGGCTTTGTAGGAGTCACGAGGAGCAGGGATGGGAAACTGAATGACCTAAGTGGCCAAACAGTCCAGCCGCTGTCCATAACTATGACTCATGATTTGACAAATGAAAAAATGTAGGCTAGCTGGCAGGTCACTACATCACCATTGTGTGTTTGCCTTTAACCACAAGAGTCAGAGAGTAGGTTTCTTATACAGTTTGCAAATGGAAACTAATGATTTCTGTTCTCATATGTGGACTTGCAAGCAGGAACTGCATGACTGCTTTCCAAATTCTAAGCTGACTGATCACAAGTAGCTCAGCAGGAGTTCCCGGCATAGCATATGCCTGCTTCCAGCCTCTCCCTTGTATGTTTCTGCTGTGGTTACTTGAGGCCATTTATATTATTAAAAATCTTTGAAGAAAATAGAGAATAAATGAATATGATAGTTTATTATGGTTGTCTTTGTAAGATTGTACCACCTATTGCAGCAAGTTTGAAGGTAAAGACATATTATTTTAATGAAGTGATTTACTAAAAGATTAAAATGTTTAAAAGGCATAATAATGTTGGAATATTGTGGCATAGAAATTACAGATGTAGGTGTTCCAAATGTTAACTGTCATATTGCTTGTTTTCATAAGATTACACATTGTAGTTCACACTATACACAGACACCTGCCGATGTTTTACACCTTTTTTTTTTTTTTACTTATCTTCTAGAAAAAATAGGCTTCAAATATTTTCTCCTTTAACCATATCACTTAACTATAAATCTGTTACATACATGGGTAGATCAAAATCACAATTATATTGACAATATCTTGATACCAGATTAATAATTACTGCCTCTTAATTGGACTTCCAGTATACTTAAATTGCTGGAATTTAAATGCAATTTTATTATTTGAACCAGTGGTATAAAGAAATAGGTCTCCTAATTATCAGTCCAAATCTCTATCAACAATTCTGAGATAATGAATTCATGACTAATTTAATTCCGATCACAAATTTTGCAAGTGGTATTCAAACAAATATATAAGCTCCTTTCTAGAAGTCACAATGTGGGATGTAAAATGCTTCAACACTTTAGCTTTATTTTGCTTTCCTTTAGCATGCAGAACTAGCATTTGGATTAGTAGACAAAATTTAGAATATCTTTGCATTCTAAAACAGAATTATCTGCTGGAAAGTTCTCACAAAATAATTTCTTTAAAGAGATATAACTACTATAAGATATTTGCAGACAAATTTGCATTTTTTTTTTTTTTGGTCCCCAAACCATTCTTATGGGACACTGTAGAATCCTATGATCAAGGAACTTAGATTGTAGTGGTTACTATCTGACTTTTTTTTTAAAGATATTTTTGTCAATGGATGTGTCAGATTTTCAAGCATTAAAAATGAGGAGAAAATCCAGATTTGGGGAAATGGCTGCTCTCAAATACTGCTGTTACAACTATTAGTTAGTCCAATCTCTTTAGAGGACAATTTGGCAACAGGTGCGAGAAGCTATAAAATATGCATTCCCTTCCATCCATTAATTCCAATTCTAGGAATGTAAATCAAATAATGAACTACACAAGTATTTATGCAAAGTTGTATATAAAAGGATGTTCAACTCAGCAGTCTTAATTCTAGCTAAAATTAAAAACAATGTCATTAATTACAGACTGTCAAAAAAATTACAGTACCTTCTAGAAAGGAAATAGTCAACAAAATAATATAAATCTGAATGAAATGATATTTAAAATATTAAATTAAAAAACACGTTAAATAAGAATACATTTATCATTCTACTTCGGTAGCTATAGAAGTAATTTCATTTTGTGTGTTTATTATAAATATATGTTGGATTTGCATATGTAGATACACAAATGGAAGAAAAGTCGGTAGCAAAATGAACAAAATATAAACAGCAGTTATCATAGGAAAGTGGGATGATGATGACAATGAAAATGACAACCGGTCTTGTTTTCCACTTTGTATTTACATTTCTTAACTCAGATTCCCTGCATAAAAATAAATACATAAAATTTAAGTAAGCTACTTCTGTTGAGTATGTGTCCTTAAAGCAGAAACAGAACTGTTGCCCAGCTATAACTCATTGCCCAGACTAGCCTGACTGCTAAAGAGCCCTTGAGGCCATCTGAGTACTTTTTCTGAAGAAAATTAGGTAACTTACACAGCATCCAATGGCCTATGTAAAGTTATAAAGAATTTCTCAACAATAAATTTTCTTTGTTCCTTCTAAGTTTTCTCTTATTCGTATGACTTTAATAACTTTTTTCTTGTCCCAGTGATTAATTTATGTTTGTCTATTAGGAAAGAGATTATGGGCCACTTCCCTTTAGCATAAGTCAGAGAATAGCCTTGCTCAGCACATATGTGCAGTATTTTAGTTCACAGTGATCCAAACTGTTTAGTGGTATTATTCCCCGATATTCACAGTCTTCAGACTATGCTTCAGACTGAGAAGGAAGGATATTCAGGTTTCCAAAAACCAGCAAGAATTTGGATAGAGTCCCCAGACAGCTTATTCATTTTCTTCTTTCCTGGTTTCTGGCTGAGACATATGATGTTGAAACGTTGTAAACCCACATCCCAGTCTTTTAAAATGAGGAAATACCTCAGTAAAGAAACAAAAGCTCCTGAATTGGATGCCCACAGAAATCTATCAAGTTATAAATAGTTTTTAGAAGGAACACCCTAGGCACTGAAAGTACTTGTATGTGGGTATCTGATTTTGCACGTTATTGAAAGTGGTGATTTGAAGAAGAAATCGTTCTGTATCAGAGCACTTTTTAAAATTAAAACCTGAAAATGAGATGTAAGTTGTCCAATTTTTAAGCACAAACTCAAACTATCAACAGTAAGGAAAGGAGCAGCAACTGAGATCAATTTTTATACATGGTCCTAAAGAATCTCCTCAATAATCTCTTGGAGGACATCTTAGCATCTTCACTTTACAGGTGATAAACCTAAGCCCTAGAGACTAAATTAAGCTGTCTAGGGTTACATTGTTTGCATGTGGGACACCCAGAATTTGACCTAAAGTCTTCACATTCTTGGTTAGATTTGAGAGGCTGGAGACAGAGCTAGAGAGAAGAACATTAATCTTATGGGAGGATGATACATAAAATATTTACAAAAATTAGAACCAATGGTAACTTTCTTCTCTAGCCAAAGACTGAATCAATTAACAAATAAAAATAAGACAGATAAGACAGCAAAAATCATCTTTATTACCAACAAAGCTGATATGACAGGCAATGAATAACATCTTTGGGGAAACAGACTTAGTAATACTGAGTCCAGAATTAAAGCAGGTGTCCCCTTTCAGGTACAGACAATTTTGGAACACCATAGCCTCCCCTCTGGGAGCAAGCAGAGAACAAACAAAAATCCATGTTCTCTACAGGCAGGCTGTCTCCCAGGAAGAGAAAAGAATGAATATGGTGAACTGAGTTTGTCTACTTTATCTTTTTTTTTCTTTTTATTTTTTCTTTTAAGTTGGAGTCTCACTCTGTTGCCAGGCTGGAGTGCAGTGGCATATTCTTGGCTCACTGCAACCTCCATCTCCTGGGTTCAAGTGATTCTCTTGCCTCAGCCTCCTGAGTAGCTGAGACTACAGGCGTACACCACCATGCCCAGCTAATTTTTGTATTTTTAGTAGAGCTGGGGTTTCATCATGTTGGCCAAGATGGTCTCAATCTTGACCTCGTGATCTGCCCACCTCAGCCTCCCAAAGTGCTGGGATTACAGGCGTGAGCCACCAAACCCAGCCTACTTTATTCGTTCTAAATTTTCCAATAAGAATGTCTCTACTCTTCCCCCATGGAGCAATGGAGCAGTAGATGAGAGGTCAGGAGAGAATCCAGGAATGTTACATTAGTAAAACTCCTTCCACAAGGAAGGAAGCATTGGGAATGTAGAAGAGTCATTCCTACACAAGAACTTTAGTTTGCACAGTCTAATAACTTCAAGAATCAAACAGTATGTTTCTTTTAAACATACTGCTTAATTTCTAAATTTACAGATTTTTTTCCAGATTCTTGGAAAAAAGTAAAAAGGATATGACAAACCAGGAGAGCTGGGTTTTCCCAATTTTTCTTCTCCTCTCTCCCTTCAGTTCCTGCCACTCCTTGCACCAGATAAAGTACACATACATAACTCTGACTTAGAGGAAAAAACATTTATTCATAAGGAGTGTTTTGGAAGTTGAGATTCCCAGAGCCTAAAGGCAGTTGAGAACCACCTATCCCCTTAAAGTTGGGAGGATAAGTGGGGTAGAG
This sequence comes from Saimiri boliviensis, assembly GCF_048565385.1. NCBI lineage: Eukaryota > Metazoa > Chordata > Mammalia > Primates > Cebidae > Saimiri > Saimiri boliviensis. Next base: position 70,297,125 of record NC_133463.1, read on the forward strand.
GAGGAGGATGATAATTTTTTCTTCACAAATGGAGTATGATGAGAGACTGCCCAACAGATGTGTACTGGGTCTCTGCCACATGATAGAGAGCAGAGGAGTGAGGGAAGCATGGGATGTCTAGGAACACTTCCAGTATCACAACCCACAAGTGGCGTGGGAGAAATTCAGTACTGCCTGCTTGGTAAAGAGATACATGTAGATTAGTTGACAAAAAGGCTTGAGTCACAGGCCTGGGATGTCACGTGATCAGGAGAGGTGAGGTCTCCCCATCTCCCCAAGCAAATGTGGAGGGTATTGCTGGCTGGTTCCACAGCTGAAAGTGTCCGAGGAGGATAAGCACGGTGGAGAGTGCTGTGTAGAAATGGAAATACCTTCTCAGTGCAGCCAGGCAGAGACAGAGGAGCTACTGAATACCACTGTCTATACCATGATGCTGATAAGAGTGAGAATGGAATCACATCATCAGAATATCAGCGTGTGGACAGTCAGGAAGCAATGGCCCTCTTCTTGCTTGAGAAGTCGCCGTCTCTGTCCCTCCTGCGCCATTCTTGAGAATTTAAGATTGGAATCAAGTGGAAAGAAAGGAAAGCCTGAGATGGAGCTTTGAATTGAACTGAACTTGGGATCACAATCCTGAATTTACCCCAAAACTCACTGGATTGAATTAAGAAACTCCAAAACAGGATGATATTAGCTATTCTGTTCAGGAGCAGAAATTGGAACTCACAAGCTAAGTTAAAAAAATGTTTCCTTTTGCATATATGGATTGTGTTCATTATATCAGCTATGGATCAATACAACTGTATCTATAACTTCATTGTGGTATTGTGTTGTTTGTTTCTTCCAATAACATCATCTGGCTCCTGGGGGACAGTTGAATAGAAAAATTATAATCTGTTAGTTGTACTATAATTAACAGGGGAGCAGCTTTTACAGACTTGAATTTAAAATGTGCCAAGGAAGGCAATTCTAAGTTCTTCCACAAGAGAATAATCTTTCTCAGTGGTTCTTTGGATTCTAACCAAGACCCTCAAATAGGATAAATCCAAAATCACAGCTCTTGACAGCAGTAGCTGAGAAGTGGTTGTTTGGAGGATGTAATCTCTATGGCAACTTTGTGCTTGAAGAGAGTTCTTTATAGATGACATCAATTATACAAATTTCTTTGATGGATGATGTAATGGGTTTTCATACTCATTTTCTACTTCTTTAGTTTGTGCAGATGATGATGTAAAAGGCTGAACCAAAAATAACAACTGACCTTACATACACCATTCCTCTTCTGCATTGGTATGCTACAGCTGTGATCTTCACAAGGTAATTAAAAGGTGTTTATGGGTACCCGTCAGCATGTGGAGTCATCCAGATGTTCCATAATGCATTACTCAGAATCCTAGAATTGGAAAGTTGGGAAAGACTTACAGACATTTCTGTAATGTAGTTTCCCCCATGCAAAATTTTGTAGGTCTTGGGTAAAACATTCTTGGGCTTCTTGGGCTTGCAATATATTCTTATTTAGATTCAATTCCAGTGAAAACATAATCCTGTATGAAGATGCATGATAAATCTAGAATCGGGCAGCACACCATAGAGCTTCAGAACTTGCTTGGCTTCAAAATTTGATCCCTCTATTTATTAGACATGTGAATGGATATGTATCTTAACTTCTATTGTTTAACGTCCTAATTTTAATTTGTATAATGAAAAATTTGGCTGGGGTGATGGCTCACGCCTGTAATCCCAACAGTTTGGGAGGCCAAGGTGGGCAGATCACGAGGTCAGGAGATTGAAACTATCGTGGCCAACATGGTGAAACCCCATCTCTACTAAACTACCAAAAAGAAAAATTAGCCAGGTGTGGTGGTGCACACCTGTAGACCCAGCTACTAGGGAGGCTGAGACAGGAAAATTGCTTGAACCCAGGAGGTGGAGGTTGCAATGAACCAAAATCACTCCATTGCACTCCAGCCCGGGCAATAGAGCAAGATTCCATCAAAAGAAAGGAAAGAAGGAAGGGAGGAAGGGATGGAGGGAGGGAGGAGTCTTTTCCATAGAGCTCTTGTAAATGTTAAATCATTTATCCATGTAAACCTCATAGAACAGTGAGCTACATAATAAGACTCAATAATGTTATCTCTTCATATATATATGGACATACACCTGTGGAGAAACTATTCAATTAAATGAGCAAGGTGAGTTATTGAGGGACCAGTGTTTTCATACTTACATCCTGCTTGTATAAAGATGTAGTGCTTATTGGAAGTAGATGGGGATGTAGGGTTGTTAAGAAAGACTAACAAATACTGAGTAATTTGATTCCTTAACTTTGGATCTCACTCCTTGTTCTCTCGGCCATTTTCTTCCCATCCTATTGTTTCTAAAATGTTAAGGAAAGTGTTAAAAGAAAAGAGAATATTAAGAGCAGCTTATGGAACTCTTCTGGCTCCCTTGGGGGACACTATAGAAACGAAAGAAGAGTGACCTAAATTCAAAAACGCAGCATCCCATGCCTGTCTTAGAATTTCAGATGCAAATCCCTTTTCTTTGATTTTCCTTATTCCTACCATCAGTCTCTCAGCTGGGGAATTTCTATTAGCAAATTTCAGTGCATCGTCATTTGGATGAATCCTGGGAACCCAGACATAGCATGCAGCATCTGGGAAACATGGGAAACCCTTTAGTTAGCTTCCCCTGAGTTATCTGAAGATGAGAAACATCTGTTACCATCTTTTCAAAGAGGGCATTTGATGAGTTTTTCTGCTTTGCTTGGATATTCTCAGCTCAACCAAATATTTTCCATAAAGAAGTAATCACAAATAAGGTGTGATAAACCCATGAACTTAAGGTGCTATCAATCCTAAAAATACTGTAAAACATCCCAGCTACAGTCATCCTCCATTATTTAAAAAAATACATATATAGCTAAGATACTCAAAAGATTGTGCTTTTCATTTTCTGCAGAACAGCACCCAAGAAACAAGCCCTCTGTATTAGTTGTTTGAATACAACTAGAAGAAATTTAAAAATGCAGTGAAACAGGTGCAAGGGTGTCAGAGTCATTGAAGCATTGATGTAACTGTCTTAAGTCCCATAAAATAGTAGCATTTGGCAGGTCTTTATATAACTGAGGTTAGGTTTGCCAGAAAAGTAAAGTAGCACTACTGGTAAGTTAGCAAATCATATCCTATCAGAATTTCCCTGCATCCCATCCAAAATTTCTATGAAACTTTGGTAATAGTCTGATTCATCACATATAAATTCCATTCCAAAAAAAAAAAAAACAAAACAAAAAACGATAACTTTCCCACTAGTTTCCCACTATTGCTCTGTAGAACAGCAAAGAGCAATACTAGAGAGATGTTTGCCAATTTCTTGCTCATAAAGAAATATGCGATTATCGCTTAGTGATATTTCTCTCCTCATCTCCACCCACCTAAGATAGTACAGTGATAATTATAGGGAGTATCTAAAATGATAATAAAAATATTATAAAATATGCTTTTTTGTGATTGAAATTGCTTTGGATAAATTATATAAATGCATATAGATGAGTTTGCCAGATTGCAAACTGACATTCATCTAAGTTTCAAAGTGAAGTAATCTGCCTCACCCATTTAAAAATGGAGTTAACTCACTAACAATAAGTTTATGACTACAACTCGAATGGATGGCTTTAATCAGAGTTTAAATTAAATGAGATTTACAGATCATAAGAGCTAGAATTTTTTTTTCCTTATGGGTGTGGGGAAAGAACAGGCTGGGAAACAAGCCCTTGGATGAAGTACTGGGAACATTTTCTTTTTTTTAACTATTAAAGATCTGTTTACAGTCTACAGTGTCCCATTGGGTTGCATTTTAGCTAAATAAAATGACAACTGTCCTCTGTTTATAACCGAGGAATTCCTGTGGCTGTGGAGTCTGGGGACCAACCTTTAACTCAGAGACCTCCCAAACTCCCACTTCTCTAACTTACCCATATGACTTTCTGATGACTCTACTTCAGTTCAGGAATGAATGTTCTGGAAGTATTGTTCAGTTGTGTTAACTGTTGTATGAGAAAATTGTAATGCGGGAATTTATTTGCTTAACTAGTGACACACAAAAAAGTGCACCAGTGAAACTCTTAAGCATAAACTAGGCTGAGCTAGTGCCAAACAATTTGTAATAAAATGTGTAATTTCCCTTTCAAGATAAAGAGTGCAGAATATAGAGATGTGGGAGAGGTCCCACATTGGGAACCACAATTTGAGCTTCTATCTTTTTAATTTAACTTTTATTTTAAGTTCAGGGGTACATGTGCAGGTTTGTTATATAGGTAAACTTGTGTCACGAAGGTATACAGATTATTTCATCATCCAAGTATTAAGCCTGGTACCCATTAGTTACTTTTCCCGATTCTCTTCCTCTTCCCACCCTCCACCCACTGATGGGACCCAGTGTGTGTTTTTCCCCCTCTATATGCCCATATGTTCTCATCATTTAGCTCCTACATATAACTGAGGACATGAAGCATTTGGTTTTCTGTTCCTGCGTTAGTTTGCTAATGGTAATGGTCTTCCGCTCCATTCATGTTCCTGCAAAGGACACAATCTTGTTCTTTTTTATGGCTGCATAGCAGTATTTCATGGTGTACATGTACAACATTTTCTATGTCCAGTCTACCATTGATGGGTATTTAGGTTGATTCCATGTCTTCACTGTTGTGAATAGTGCTGCAATGAACATGTGCATACATCTTTATGAAAGAATGATTTACATTCCTTTGGGTATATACCCAGTAGTAGGATAGCTGTGTTGAATGGTATTTTTGTTTTTGGCTCTCCGGTGAATCACCACACTGTTTTCTACAATGGTTGAAATAATTTACACTCCCACCAATAGTCTATAAGCATTCCTTTTTCTCCACCACCTTGTCAGCATCTGTTATGTTTTGACTTTTTTAAAATAGCCATTTTGCCTGGTATGAGATAGTATCTCATTGTGGTTTTGATTTGCATTTCCCTAATGATCAGTAATGTTGAGCTTTTTTTCATATGACAGTTGCCCATATGCATGTCTTCTTTTGAAAAGTGTCTGTTTATGTCCTTTGCCCACTTTTTAATAGGGATTTCTTGTAAACTTAAGTTCCTTTTCGAGGCTGGATATTAGACCTTTGTCAGATGCATAGTTTGCAATAATTTTCTCCCATTTTGTAGGTTTGTTCACTCTGTTGATAGTTTCTTTTGCTGTGCAAAAGCTCTTTAGTTTAATTAGATCCTATTTGTCAATTTTTCTAAGCTTCTAGTTTTTCATCTAAAACAACTTACCATACTGGGTAAATAAAATTTCCAGTAAGCCACCATCAAAGAGCAGCTTCACGGATCACTTTCACATCAACTGTGGAGGTCACCTGGCATCTGTTCAGGAAATGACCACAAAGCTGCTTGCCTATGATGCTGCATAACAGTGGGTAAGAGGGCTGTTAGTGGCATCGATGGGAGGCAGCAGCTCCATCTTTATTCCATAAGGAGACCAGGCATCTCTAAGGGGTCCTTGGTCCTTCCTTTGACTTCTTATTCTCTCCTTTTTGGTTCTCCAGGCAGACAGAAGAATGAAAACAAATGCCTTATGTGTTAAGCATTTTTGCTTTTCCTCTCTGATTGTTGACGGGGGTTAAAATCATGAGCAAAGGGTTTTTGTATGTCATGCCATCAGCAAACAATACAGATTTTGATATTCAAATCAAAGACAATTTCATGGTCATTAATCAAGCATTGTATTGATCAACACCTAAAAAAATGTTTCTGAGAGAAACTAGTATCTTCTGAAATATTGGTAAGTTCTTCATTAAGAAAAAGGAAAGCATGCTGTGGTCTAATCAGTTTAGAAATCAAGGGTTAAACAAAGTTAAGCAGATTTAGTTTTTGTAGGAATTCTCACATCTATAATATATTATTCATCATCTGTCTTAGCTCTAACTGGTATTTTTTCAGAAAGAGAAAGGAAACAGGTCAAAAAGATAATGAATGACTTTAGGAAGGCCATCAACCACATCTGCCACAATATACTCACAGGCATTATGATTCTTCAATGGCAGAGGAGGAGAAATAAATAGTATCACATATAAGCACCAGTTATTTCATTTCAACTATGGCCACCAACATCTCACAATTGTGCAGTTTGGGAAATGGACATAGAGGATACAGTTCTGTGTCAAATCTTGTAGATGACAGTTATATGACATTGTGTAAAGTATGTTCAAGTTAAATATAAATTATTTAACTTCTCCTAGCCTCGATTTTCGTAGCCATAGAAGTGAGCTAAAATTGTAAAAATTGCATGCGATTATGCAGACGGTGCTTGGCACAGAAATGATCAAATGTTTTCTCCTCTCCAGGGCCTTCACTCTCACCCCAGGCCCAATCTGTCATTTGAAATGAAAGTGCCTCCAATTGGAATAGGCCACTGCCCTGCTGCAGTGTAGACAGTTTCCTCCAGGGAACAGAGTTAGTGTCTGAGAGTGATAGGCTCTAAACTGTCTTCTGTTACTCATTCCACTCCTCCATTTAGGCAGCCAGTCAACATATTCTTGTGTGGTAGCTATCATGGGTCAGGCACTAGGATAAAGACAGACTTGGTTTCTTTATCTGATGAGCTTACTGTTTGCCACTTAAACGTGCGGTAGTGCTCGCGTGTGACAACAGATCTGATAAAGAATGTTCCAGGCACTAATTTTGAACTAAGAATTAGCTAAGAATCCAGGGGAGACAGTAAAGATTTGGCAGAACTATACTTTTTCTGATACACCATGAAGAAACCAGTATAAAAAACACATCCACCGTGAAATACAAAGCGAGAGACTGGAGTGAAGAAATGAATGGGAGAGGGTTGTGCCTTCAAAATAGGTTTCTCATTTGACCCCAACAGCAATTCAAGAAGTTGGTCAAGAAGAGTAAATAATTTTTCTTAAGAACAAAGAGTCATTTCCCAGTGGACCCAAGACTATTGCCCAGGGTTTCTGATTCCCAGCCCAGACTCTTCCCCATTGTAGTTTTAAGTGGCTGCTGGTGGAATACACCTGGAGAAATTTTCCTCAGATTTCCAACTAAAGATGACCCCATAATTGAATACTTAATATATGATGCTTCTTCAGAATTTTGTATTTACCTTAGGACTTCTCATGCTGTTCCTGAGATTTCACCTTTTTTTCCCTCTGTCATAACATCTAATTATAATTCCATAAGATTGAGAACTGTGTTATTTTCCTCTATATGTTTTTAGTGCCTAGCTTCTGTTATTTGCTAAAAATAATTAATGGTTGAGATTAGTTTGTGCTAATTTGTATAATAATAAACCCAGACTTAAATTGGATTTTTGTTATATATAATACTTTTTCACCACTAAAATTATTTTGACTTTCAATTTTGCTGTCACTGCATCTATGAATATAAATGACTAAATCAGAGACATTATAGGGATAAGAGGAAGGACTTCCACTTATTGATATGCTGGAGTCTAAAGAATTTGTAACCTTCTTCTCATAATGCATTCGAGGTAAAAATTATAGTAAAGACCAGCAGAAATCAGCCTTGACTCTCTCAATTCTGCATACTTGGTGGATTAGTTGTCTTTTAGTGTAATAAAGATAATCAAGCCAGAAATGTTTTGTAAAAAGTATCAAGTCAAATAGAATTTAGTTCAATCCACTTAAAGTTTTGTAAATTTCAATTTTTCTAGAAGTGACGTTCTTTAAAAAGAAAAGAAATACATTAGACTCCACGTTAACCTTGGGCTTAACAGTTCGGTTAATTATGGATTTAAAAATGAGTTAGGAAGAGCTCTCTATTGATCATAGATAGTAAGTCAAGGCGACCTTCAATAGGCTTTGTAACCTTATACTTGTGTCTCAACTTTTAAGACTTGAGGCTCACCTTTTCTAGGGTCTGGTGATTCCATTTGTAGAAATGTGTTCACTTAGCAAAAAAGGAACAAGCTGATTTTATGAGTAGAAATATTTTAGCACTATACTAAATGGTGTATATCAATTTTCTGAAACTGGAATTGTAAAATAGATTGCCTAGATATTATTGGGGAGCACACACTATGAATTTCTTTAAATCTTCTTCCTTCATTTGTTTTGCTAGTCAAAATTTGATTAAGTGCTGTCATTAAAGTACTGACCACTACTCAGGAAAACAATAAAAATGAGCCTTGGGATATTTCTTCAGAGCTTTTTTAGAATGTTTTGGCACAACTTTGATTTAAGTTGGGCATTGTCACGAAGGATGGAAATGGTGTCTCCTTTACTCCTTCCCAGGATATTTATATGATTCCATTTATTTGCTATCCTGGGAACCCTACAATTCCCAGGGATAAAATTGTATTATTGGGTTTCCTGATGGGTGTTTCACATCTTTTGTGGCTTGTTTAATTTCATGAAGCCCTTTGTGGACAGGACTATTTGTTTTGACAAATGCAAAGCCCAGCCGAAAGTCACACTCACAAGTTAAAGAAATTTAAAATTATTTGCTTAAATAAAAGACAGCACCTCTTAATCTAGAAATGATAGAGAAGAAGTCCAAAATCTTCTTGGCTATAACTGAGTATGAAGAAATCCTACTTGAATCATCTCAGTACAAATTAAAAACATGCATTGTAAACCAAATAACCTTCAATTACCAAGTTTTACTTCTTTATTTACCTTTTCAATCAAGGATAAGACCTTTAAGCCAAATGCACTGTGGAGCTAGTTAAAACAAACATGTGTAATAATCTGAAATGCCAAAAAAAAAAAACCCTCTGAATAGACTATATTCACTCACAATGTCATGATGTGATATGAAGTACAAGGAATTATTTGGGTAATTCTGGTTCTTGGTCTTTGTTGTTACATGTATGTTTTCTATAAGTCTGAGAAATAGAGAAATACATAGAAGACAGACATAGAAGTCAGATAAAAGTCAAACCCTGTCAACAAAAGACTGCATTTCCAAAAGTCTTTATTATACATAAGCATAAAGCACCCCAATACTACTGATGAGAATCTGTTCTTATTATCCTAACAAGACCGAATGACACGATCCAAACAAGACCAAAACAAACACATGCACACACTTATGCATGTATATACACACATACTCTCTCTCTCTCTCTCTCTCACTGTCTCTCCCTTTTATTCTTTACTACCCATATACAGGTGATAAAACTCATCTATGTCTGAAATTAAGGAGGCAAAAGGGTCTTGAATTGCAATAATGTTCCAAGCACATTTTACCAGGTCCAAGAAGGTTGGGACAACAATGACTCAAGAATATGTGACCACTTCCTTATTTGTTATTACTTTGAAATAAAATCCCAACTTAAAACATCATATCATGTGCATTCTTTTCAGGTTTTTAAATTCCTTATGCAGCAAAAGATGACATTTGTCTTCTTTCTACACCCATGCCCCTTCTTAATGAATACTTTTCACTTATATACCCCAACAGTCTGTTCTCACAGTTCTAGCTGAGAGGTTTGTGGGCAGCATGAGCCTTCTCCAGGCATAGCTGTGACCCAAAATGGACCAGTAAGAATCCTCGAAAATTTGAAATCAGAATGCAGAATTTTAATTAAGCTTTATTTGGCACTGTCCAGACAGGGAATAAAATTATAGAAGAGAGAGAACATACTGAGGCAGATGCTCACAGCAAAGCTTTCAAAAGATGAACTGTGGCTCCTAATTTTCTAAGATGGTAGGCTTTGTGTCTCATGAGGCCCAGCTATATTCCTTGCCTTTGTGATATGTGAAACATCTCTGGATTCTTTCAGTGAATTTCCTTTTTTACCTAAGTTAGTTTGCCTGAGTTACTATCAAACTATCCCTAACTAAAAATCTACTAAGGAATTTCAATTAAAACTCAATCTCACAGTTCCTGAAACTGTGTTTTAAAATACTATGGTATGCTATAATATGTTAGCAAATATAGAAAAATACAATTAAATCACAGGCTAAACTTAGAGTTGCAAGCCATATACTATTACTATACTCCATGAACTCTTTTCTTGTCTATTAGCATAATTATAGTTTTGTTTTAAGAAATAAATTTATTCCTGTGCACAAATTTTATACATTTTATTAAGAAGCCGGATTATTTAATTTCTCTATTCCTTTTTAAAAACTAAGTAAATAAGCAAAAACAATAAACTCTTTCGATCAATAAATTTTAGTAAAGTAGCTTGTGATTTGTAGGATAGCATTGCACATCAGAGCTTCTACTGTTAAAGAGGAAAACATTTTTGAAGAGTCTATAAACAACCCTTAGTTGTTGGCTAAGCACCCACAGAAACCACCTTTGTCCTTTTAGGCTAAGCCTAACTGATATTCGGGGATAGGACTGTTTTCTTGTGGGAATGCTGGCCCGGTAATGATGCATCTGACATTTTAAGATAACCTGAAAATATACAAAAAATATATGAAATTCGACATTTTAAAATGCTGGCAGGCTATTATCAAAAAGATAAAAGGTAACAAATTGTTGGCCAGAATGTGGACAAAAGAGAACTCTTGTATACTGGTGGAATGTGAATTAGTACAGTCATTATGGAAAATAATATGGAGGTTTCTCAAACAAAATTAAAAATAGAATTACCATATAATTCAGCAATCTTTTGCTGGGTATACGTTCAAAGGAGATAGAGCAATATGTCAAAGAAGTATCTGCCCTCCCATATTGATTACAGCATTATTCACAATAGCCAAGTTATGGGATCAACCTAAGTGTTCATTAATGGATGGAATGATAGAGAAACTTGGCTCTATACACACCATGGAAACTATTTAACCATTTAAAAGAAGAAAATCATGTGACAATGTGGCTAAACCAGGAGGATATTATGTTAAGTGAAATAAGACAGGCACAGAAAGACAAATGCCACATAACCTGATTTATATGTGGAGTGTAAAAAAGTCAAACTCGCAGAGAATAAAATTGGTACCAGAGGCCGAGGGCTGGAAGATTTGAGGAGGTGTTGTTCAAAGGACACAAAAATTTCAGTGATAAAGGACGAATAAGCTCAAGAGATCTGTTGTACATTATGATGACTATAGTTAATAACAATGTAGTACGTATTTTAAAATTACTGAAAATTAATTTTGAGTGTTTTCATCAAACAATGATAAGTATGTGAAGTAATACATGTGTTAAATGGGTTGGTTTAGCTAATTCACAATGTGTACATCTATCAAGACCTTACACTGTACATCATAAATATATATAATTTTTGTCAATTAAATAGAATTTCTTAAATAAGAACTTTAAAATAGATTATCTATTCACTGGTACAGATGCCATTTGGTATTAATAGGAAAAAAGAAAAATCATATTGCAAAGCATGTTTCTATTTAATTAAAAATGCACACAAGAAAAAAATTAAATCAAATGCTAACAAATAATTGATTTCAAAATACACACACATGTACACACGTACAATTTTCATGTAAACAGACAAAAACTTCCGAAGCCCAATTTTGCCCCTTCAGCTACTGTGTTGTTACTTATGCTTTAAACTTTCATAATGTGGCTTTTACTGATACTGCTTGAGTATTTGGCTGCTGAGGTCCAAAAAAATTTATGTGAGTTGCTCTAGGCCAAATAAAACTATGCTGAAAGTGGGGAATTAACATACTTGTGGGTACACATAAAAATCTACAAGGCTATAAATACATCTGGTTCTGACATCAGCTATCAAATTAACCTTTTCACTAAAACATAAATATCATATGTTCCCACATTTCTAATACTTTTATATGTATTATATTTTTTAAAAGTCAGAACTTCAGAATAATCTTCAGCCTAACATTTTAGTTTACATCCTCATAACCTCACACTTGGAATGGATCAGTAACTTGTACCTAGTACGTAGGTCTCCAATTGTTTCCCTTCCTATCCACTAGGCATCGAGTAGTTATTGTTATAAGAAAATAGATTTTATCATGTAATTCTACTGTTTTTTTTAAGAAATGGCTTTCACTGATAGACATTACAAAGCTTAAGACCCTTGACTTTCCAAAGTGGCTCAACTTAGCTCTCCATCTTATTACCTGTTCTTTGAGCTCTACCTAAAACTCAAGGCTATGGCAGCATTCTTCAAAGTTTACCCAAAGAAGGGTGTTTTAAGATACACTAGAAGGCATTCTGGATAGCATGATCTGGGGGAGATAAATTTTATAGTCTAATAAGTTTTAGGAAAGCTAATTAACATAGTTGAACCAATTTGTTTAGTGGGTCCACGAACAATGACAGAATGCCTTATATGTGTTCTATACTGTGCTAAGCACAAGGTATGGACTGGTAGACAGGAGAGGCACAGTTCCTGTTTCTCCCGGAGCTAAAGTCCAACACAGAAATTCTTAGACCCCAGCTTCTTTAACCACAGAATTGCTCCTTAAGCATCCACAACAGTACATATTTTTACAAAATGCTCTTCTCTCTCCCATTGACTTGAATACTTGACCCCATCTCTGCTTTCTTTCACATACTTTTTTTTCTACCTGGGATGCTCTTCATTCTCTTAGTGACTGAACAAACTCCTCTTATCTCTCACTACCCACCAGTTTTCAATTTATTGAGACGCTGGCATGACAAGCCCAGGAAAGTTTAGTTGCTCTGACCTCTGTCCTATAGGACTTTCATGTCTTCATATACTTTCTATCAGGGGTTAGAGTAATTTTATTCTCCTCCCTCTTGCCGCCATATATTGATCAGGGGCCATATATCAGGCCTCTGTGTATTGTGAATTGCTTGCAGACTGCTAGGCAAATATTTGATAAAACCCTCCAATAATATCCATTTTCCCATTCTCTGCACTTATTTCTTAACCCTCTTACCCTTTCACTTTACTGAAGATACATTGACCTTCTTACAGTTCATCACACTCCATTCAATCATGCTCCTGCCTCACAGCCTTTGCCTTTGCTCTTCCTCTGTTCAGAAAGCTCTTCTTTGTGGGCCTTTTCTAACCATCTGCATAAAATAGCCAATCTCTACCATCCCTAGGATTCTTGCTCTGTTTTATTCACCCTATCCATTCTATGCGGTTAGCTATTGCCACATAACAAACCACCTCAAAACTTAGTGACTTAAGACAACAATATTTCATTGTTTCTCTTAGTTTTGTTGGTTGGCTGGGCCTGACTGATTCCTTCGTTGGTTTGCCTGAGCACATGCAAAAAGCTACAATCAACTGGGTGGTCAGCTGGGTTTGAAAATAGCCTCACTCATATATCTGGCATTTGAGGCTGGCTATTAACCAGAACATATTAGTTCTCTTTTATGTAACCTCTCATCTTCCTGAAGGCTAGCGTGGCTGCTTTTGTGGCTAATTCAAGGAACTCTTTCAAGAGTTTAAGGTGAAAGTAACATGGCTTTTTGAATCTGAGTCCCCCAACCTCCAACAGCACTTCTGCTCTATTCTATAAATCAAGTTACAAGACAAGAAGTGGAAAAGGGATTCAGGGATTCCACCTCTCTTCTCTCTCTCTCTCTCTCTCTTCTCTCTCTCTCTCTCTCTCTCTCTTAATCTTTTTGTTGAGATGAAGTCTTGCTCTGTCACCCAGGCTGGAGTGCAGTGGCACAATCTTGGCTCATTGGAGTAGCTGGGACTACAGGCGTGTGCTACCACACCCGGCTAATTTTTGTATTTTTAGTACAGAAAAGGTTTCACCATATTGGCCAGGCTGGTCTCAAACTTCTGATCTCGTGATCTGCCTGCAGTGGCTTCCCAAAGTGCTGGGATTACAGGCATGAGCCACCACTCTCAGCTAGGATTCCACCTCTTAAAGGAAGAGGCTATAACAAGCCATAGTTATATTTAATATGCCACATCTTCCAGTCTATCTGTCTATCCATCCATCTGTCTATCTATCTATCCATCTGTCTGGCTATTGCCTACCTGTCTTCCTCATTAAAATGTAAGCCCCATGAAGGCAGTGGCTTTGCTGTGTCTCCTATTATATTCCCAGTGCATAGGACAGAACCTAGAATTTAGTAGATCTTTAATAAATATTTGTTCAGTGAATTAATGAATGATCTCATTTGGTCATCACAACCATCCTACAAAATAATCAGGAAGATTAAAGTCCTTGAGGCTATGAGCAGGTTCTGTTTTTTTGAAGCTCTAAAGAGCTCCTAGCACAGAACTTGGCTCCTAGGAGTTGCTGCTGGAAAATATTTGCTGACTCACTATTGCTCTCATGGTTTAACAGATAAGAAAACTATAAATTGAGATGCCAGTTGACTTATGTGAGGATTTATAACTATTATTAAAGCCAAATTTAAAATATAAATCTTCTGGGTGCAGGTAGAGCAAGATAACCAAATGGAAATCTCTAGCGATCATCCCCTTGCAGAAACACCAAATTGAACAATTATCTACATTAAAGAAACACCTTTATAGAACAAAAAACCATGTGAGCAATCACAGTACTCAGCATCAATATCATATTAAGTAAAGAGGCATTGAGGAGGGCAGGAAAGACATTCTTGAATTATCTACACCAACCCAATCCCTTCCCCATTCCCTAGCAGTGGCCATGTGGCACAGAGAGAGAACCTGTGCCCTGGGGTGAAGGACAGCACAGTGATCACGAGACTTTGCATGGGAACTCAGTGCTGCCCAGTCACAGGAGAAAGCAACACTGGGCAGAAGTCAGCTATCATCCATGGAATGTGCATTTAGACCAGCCCTAGCCAGAGGCAAATTGTCCATCCTAGCAGTCTGAACCTGAGTTCCAGCAAGCCCGGCCACTATGGGCTAAAGTCCTATGGGGTCCTAAGTAAACTTGAAAGAAAGTCTAGGCCATAAGAACTGCAATTTTAGGGTAAGCTTTGGTGCTGTGCTGGGCTCCGATTCAGTGGAAAGTTGCTGTGCACATGACTTAGTGAGATATATCAGCTGGGGTGGTCAGGAGACTGCTTGTGTTCTCTCTACCCCAACCCCAGACAGCATAGCTTGCAGCTCCAGGAGAGATTCCTTCCTTCTGCTCAAGGAGAGCAGAAGGGAAGTAAAGAAGATTTTGCCTTGCAATAGAATAGGGTAACAGGCAGAATTTTGAGGCCCCCATTCCAGGACCTAGCTCCTGGGTGACATCTCTAAACACATCCTGAGCCAGAAGGGAACCTGCTGCCTTGAAGGGAAGGGCACAGTTCAGACAGGATTCATCTTCTGCTAAGTAGGCTTTGGGCCATGAATAATCAGCAGTGGTAGCTAGGCAGTACTTGCCACAAGCTTTGAGTGAGACTCAGAGCCAGGCTGCATTTCCAGTGCATTCGCAGCTTTGGTGACTATGGAGAGAGACTCCTTGTATTTGAAGAAAGGAGAGGGAAGAGTAAAGGGTACTTTATCTTGCACCTTGGGTACCAGCTCAGCTACAGTGGGGTAGAGCATCAGGTCGGTTCCTGAGCTCCCCAGTTTCAGGCCTTGACTCCTGGATGGCATTTCTGGATCTTCCTTGGGCTAAAAGGAAGCCCACTGGCATAAAGAGAGAGACTCAGGACTGGCAGCATTTACCAAAAGCTTGCTATAGAGCCCTTGGGCCATGGTGAACATTAGTCATGGCCAAGCAATATTTGAATGGGCCTAGGGCAGTGATAGCCATAAGGAGACACTCCTCTGCTTGATGAATGAGGAGAGAAGAGTGGGAAAAGCTTTGTCTTGGGGCTTGGGTGCCAACTCAACCACAGTAGAATACAGCACCAGAACTCTTCCTAAGGTTCCCAACTCCAGACCCTGGCTCTTGGACAGCACCTCTGGATCCACCCAGGGCTAAAAGGAACTTGCTGCCCTAAAGAAAAGGACACAAGCCTGGCTGGATTTGGCACCTGCTCACTGTAGAACCCTGGGGCCTTGAGTGAACATAGGTAGTAGCCAGGCAGTGGGTCACTATGGGCCTTGGGCAAGACCCAGTGCTATGCTGGCTACAGGTCTGATCCAATGCAGTCACAGTGATGGTAGCCACAAGGGAGCTTGTGGCACTCCTTTCCCAGCTCCAGGCAGCTCAACACACAGAGAGAGGCTCTGTATGTTTGGATGAGAGTGAGGGAAGAGAACAACAGTCTGCTTGATAATCTAGGCAATTATCCCAGATCTTATCCAAGACCACCCAGGTAGTACTGCCAAAGCAGTACTGAGAGGAAAGTTTATAGCAATAAGCATCTATATAAAAAAAAATAGAAAAACTTTAAATAACAACCTAACAATGCATCTTAAAGAAGCAGAAATGCGAGTAAACCAAAATCAAAATTAGTATTAAAATAGATATTTAAGGTCAGAGCAGAAATAAATGCAATTGAAATGAAAAAAAAAAAAAAAACACAAAAAATCAATGAAACAAGCAAGGTTTTTGCAAAGGTAAACAAAATTGACAAACGTTTAGCCAGACTACCTAAGGATAAAAGAGAAGAGACCCAAATAAATAAAATCAGAGATGAAAAGGAGATATTACAATTGACACTGCAGAAATTCCAAGGAACATTAGAGACTGCTATGAGCAACTATATGCCAAAAAAACTGGGAAAATCTGGAAGAAGCAGATAAATTTCTACATACATGCAAACCACGAAGATTAAACCATGAAGAAATTCAAAACCTGAACAGACCAATAACAAGTAATAAAATAGAAGCTATAATAAAAACTCTCTCAGCAAAGAAAACCCAAAACCCAATGGCTTCACTGCTGAATTTTACCAAACACTTAAAGAAGAACTAATGCTAACCCCACTCAAACCATTCCAAAGTAATGGAGGAAGAGAGAATACTTCCAAACTCATTCTATGAGGCCAGTACTGCCCTGATACCAAACCTAGACAAAGACACATCAAGAAAAGAAAGCTACAGGCTAATATCACTGATGAACATTGATGAAAAAATCCTGAGCAAAATACTAACAAACTGAATTTAACAACATGTTCAAAAGATCCTTTATCATGACCAAGTGGGATTTACCCCAGGGATGCAAGGATGGTTCAATATACATCAATCAATGTGGTACATCATATGAACAGAACGAAGGTCAAAAACCATATGCTGTCTTCAATTGATGCTGAAGAGCATTTAATAAAATTCAACACCTTTTCATGATAAACACCTTCAAAAAATGGGATATAGAAGGAACATATCTCAACACAATAAAAGCCATGTAGGACAGACTCACAGCTAATATCATACTGAATGGGGATAAACTGAAAACCTCTTCTCTCAGATCTGGAACAATTTTTTTAAAAAAGATGCCTTCTTGTACTACTGTTATTCAATATAGTACTGGAAGTTCTAGCTATAGCAATCAGACAAGAAAAAGATAAAGGGCATCCAATCTGAAAATGAAGAATTCAAATTATCCTTGTTTGCAGATGATGTGATCTTATATTTGGAAAAATCAGTACACATATACCTCCCTCACATACATTTTAATTCTCTTTGAGAACCCACCTTTCCATTTTTTTAAAGACACTTTGTCACCCAGGTTGGAGTGCAGTGGCACCATCTGGGCTCATTGCAACCTTCGCCTCCCAGGCCCAAGTGATCCTCCCACCTCAGCCTCCTCAGTAGCTGGGATTATAGGTGCACCCCTCCACTCTGGGCTAATTTTTGAATTTTTAGTGAAGACAGGCTTTCGCCATGTTGCCCAGACTGGTCTTGAACTCCTGGGCTCAAGCAATCTGCCTGCTTCATCCTCCCAAAGTGCTAGGATTACAGGCATGAGTCACTGCGCCTGGCTCTTATTATTCTATTAGCATCTAGTCACATGTGTATCACAGGCTGGGAAGTAGAGAATTGAAAATGGGAAGAAAAAGCCCCAGGCACAAAAAAGCAATGTCATCTATACATCTAGCTGAAATGGCCTGATTTTCAGTTTTATGGACCCCCTGTAGCTTCTGAAAAGTACTCTTTTGGTGTGAGGGTGTGGGTCTCTAAATTCATTTACCATTGTGCTAAAAGCCTTTATTGCATTAGTTCCTTGGGTCAGACTTTCTTTCCTAGCTGCATGCATAAATAAAGCTCATGGTGACCCTCTGCAATCTCAGTTTTAGAGGAAATTTGTTCCAGGAAGGAGAGTGCTATTAACTACAGAATACAAGGGTATGCACAGTGCTTTGCAAATAACTCCTAATAAACAGACAGGGCCAAGTGTGAAACATGATTTATATCTTCCCATGGTACAAAGCCACATGTATCATAATGCTTTGGGTATTGATGGTCATCATGTAAATATGCCATTCTCCCCCAGGACATATCTATGGTCTAGCCCTCTAGGTGGGGAGCAGCAGTTCCTTGCCTTTCACCCACTTTGAGGAGGAATACTTTGGGCCAAAATTACTAAAGATTCAATGGCGTGGGGAAGAAAGAAGATATGTGACCAGTGGTGAAAGAGAGCTCTTCATGATTGAAAGTCATCTGACCTATAGCTTCCGCTGGCCTGAAAGAATGTCTTCCTTTTGTTGCGATAAGAGCAAAACTCCTCTCGACTTCCAACAGTCTTTTTTAAAGGCTTCTGCTAGTACAGTCTGTTTGAGACCAGACAAGACGACACTTATGACCAACCGAACAGTCATAGAAGTGACAAACCAGAAGATATTATATCTTCTCCTGCCCAGCCTGCTCATCCTATATATGGTAAGGAAGAAGCCTTAAACATGGAGAAAGTAAGCAGATAAAGGAAAACATCAGAAAATAAATGATAGGAGAGAAGGGATGGGAAAGAGTCCAAATGAAGAGGAGGAAAAGGTATAAATGTGGCATGATAGAATGATTCCCGATTGAGCAGCAGACATAGGTTCTAGTCCTAGTTCTAGTTAAATGTGACCCTCAATATTCACTTCTTATTTCTGAAACCCAGTTTTTTCACCTATAGAATGGGCTTATAATTTGGAAGAACCCACATTGTTTGGATTGTGAGAATTAAAGGATCCGTCTGAAAGACTGATTAATTGTCATCGTCTGAAGGAGATTAAGGAAACAAAGCGATTAAATGCAATGTGGTTTCCTGGAGTAATCCTAAAAGAAAAAAAGAACATTGTCAGAAAAACTAGTGAAATCTGAATAAAGTCTGTAGTGTAGCTAATGATGTTTTGTCATAATTAATTTATTAGTTTTTATTAACTGCATCATGGAAATATGAGATATTGACATTAAAGGAAGATGAGTAAATGGCATACAGAAGCTCTCTATATCGTCTTTCGAATTCTTAGTAAATCTAAAATTATTTCAAAAATTTAAAAAACAAAGTGCTTCTGCTGCAAACATGTTTCCCTATCTTTGCAGCCTCATTCAGTCCTATTTGTCTTGCAAAGCCCAGCTCATATGTTATTTCCCTGATAATGTCTTACTCAGCTTCTTTAAGGAGTTTCTGCTTCCTTCCTCAGCTCCTTTGACGATTACATACCACAAATCCTGTAGGTCTTTGGTTCTATTGAACCTGAAATCCCTGATCCAGCATTTGCTATAGATCTGCTTGGATAAAAGCATGATATTTTGAAATGCAAATGTATTTGACAGAGTGAAAAGCTATCAATCACTCATGTGTGAGGTTGATTTGCTTTGATGGCAGCAGAAATTGTTTAACATTGGAGAAAAATGAGGATAGAGAAAGGATCTGGAGGCGGGAAGCCATGGTCACCTGAAGAATTGAAACAGAGGGATCCAGAATGAAGGAGAAAGATTAAGAAAGGGTGCTGAAACATAGCATATACAAATGTGTCTAACAGGTTATCTTCCATAATGCCTTTAGAAAAATGTTTGGCTTTTATAGTGTTTCCTGGTTTAGGTTTCCTTGGAAAGTTACCATGAGTCCAGTAATTTATGTGAGAATTGATTGCAAGAAACACTAATAATGGGGTGGGAAAGTAATGCAGGGAAGATGGCCAACAACAAACGCATGATCAGCCCAGTTACCACTCTAACAGGAGCTTCATCCCACTAGGGGACTCTGGAAATCAATAATGTGTGAGTTCCCATCCAAAGGGTAGAGGGGTCAGAGAATTTATATACCAGCTTTCATCATCCATCATCAGTTGTCTGCTTTGTACAGGGAGTACTCTCAGGAACACCCAGCCTACCTTGGTGCTGCCACTGGAAGTTCTCAGGCAGATACTGGCTGCCTTGCACAGAGAAGGAGGAGATAGAGCCCGGGTACCAATGACTTCTGCTATGGGGTGAGATAAACCTGCTTGCTTCAAGCCAACAAGAGAAGCTTCGACAAGGTGTGCTGTGCCCTTTCCTTTGACTATGATGGAGGAAAATCATCACATGGTTGTTAAGAAAATGAAAAGATTGATTGTGTGGATGATTTGACTCATGGTCTCTGACATGAAACTTACTCAATAAGTATTCTGTCTCCACCCAGGCTGCCCCCAGACTATACCCACTCTGACTGTGGCACAGACTCAGAACTCCAGCCTCAGTGATTACCTTGGGGGATGGAAACCATTTGCACCCATGACTGCATAATTTCAGGCTGATATAAGGAATATTTCCCTCAACTGGAGGGGCAGGGGGCAAAATGAGGGTGAAGGAGGAAATAGAAACCAGCATCATGGCAGTTAAATGACTCTTTCACTGGATTTTTAAAACCCATGGAAGGATGCAGGAAAGTCTGTTTCTGTGAGTATCTTTCTCATGGGGTTTCCCATGGATCACTTCCTCATAAGACCCCGTCAGACCCTCAACATATGTATTACATATTCCAGCCTGCGGGTTTGAAGCACCGAGATGTTTTTAACGAAGTGCATTGATGGTGCTTTGCCAAAAGCTACTCATAGAAAAACTAATATATTTTCCATTTCTTGGGTCCTTAGGGAAAGATAATATTAAAAACCATTATCCAGAGATTCTTCTTAAGACTTTCCCAGCTTGACAGCTCTTTTAGTCTCATATTTTTTTTCCTTGAAGGCTATTTCTATTGTTTACACACCAGTGTTTTTTGAACTCCCCTTTTCATCTAAAACCTGACAAGGTTAAACATGAGTCACACATTTTAAACATAAACCTCATGCTGCTAAACTTAAAATAACTGGTACCAAACAATAGCAGACCCTCAAATAACTGAAATTTAGTGAGCAGTACCTTGAGGAGCAAAGAAGAAAATGCCAGCACACCAATCTGAGATTTTTTTAAATAGCATCTTGCAGAGAATGATTTGAGATTACTCACATTCAGTTGACCCTTTCAATCATCCTATATTTTTATCTCTCTTTGTACAGCCCAAAGAAAACTACTACAAGATCATGGTCATCTAAAAAGACCCTTTTTTTTCTTACAATACTGGACCTAGTAATAAATACAAGTGAGTCAACACTTTTTGTCTGTTTAACTAAGAAAATAATGCAGATCGACTTCCCCTGACTAAACCCTAAGACTAAACAAAGTTTATCTCCCATTACAGAGGGACAAGTTATGAAGGTAAAATCCAACAATTAGTCAGTCACAGTGTTGGCCATTTCTTCTCTGAGGGCCTCTCACACCCAGCACCTTCCTTTCCGTTCTTTTCGCTGTCCTCATTTTCAGATTCTCACTTCCACACAATCAGGGATTTTAGTGGGCATTTCAGTGGACACCACTCTGCCACAACCAATCCACACCACTTGCTTGCTTACGTCAATTCATCCTGTCACACATTTGCTCAGAAATATACAGCAGTTCTCTCCATCTCAGAGGAAAAAGTGGCAAGTTCTGTAGGTGGGATATGGATCCCAGGCTCAGCCCCCACTAGTTCCCTAGATAAATCTTTACTTCTTGCAGGCTAATCTCTTCGCAGTCTTCTTATTTCTTATTTTCACATGTGTGGCCGTTGTTCTTTTCTCCTATTTGAATACCACCCACCACAAAAGGACATAAACAGAAACTTCTCCAAAGAAGGCATCGGCTGGGCGCAGTGGCTCACGCCTGTAATCCCAACACTTTGGAAGGCCGAGGCTGGTGGATCGTTTGAGGTCAGGAGTTCGAGACCAGCTTGGCCAACATGGTGAGACCCCGACTCTACTAAAAATACAAAAAAAATCAGCTGGTTCTGGTGGCAGGTGCCTGTAATCTCAGCTACTCGGGAAGCTGAGGCAGGAGAATCACTTGAACCCAGGAGGCAGAGGTCACAGTGAGCTGAGATCATGCCACCACTCCAGCCTGGGCAACAGAGTGAGACTGTCTCAAAAAAAAAAAAAAAAAAAAAAAAAACCACACACAGAAAAGGTATTTACATGACAGAAAAACATACGAAAAAAAGTTCAACATCACTGAACATTAGGGAAATTTAAATCAAAACCACAATGACAATGAGATACCATCTCATAGTGGCAGAATGACAATTATTAAAAAGTCAAGAAACAACAGATGCTGGTGAGGCTGTGGAGAAATGGGAACTTTTACACTGTTGGCAGGTATGTTAATTAGTTCAACCATTGTGGAAGACAGTATGGTGATTCCTCAAAGACCTAGAACCAGAAATACCATTTGACTCAGCAATCCCATTACTGGGTACATACTTAAAGGAATATAAATTATTCCATTATAAATTTACATGTATGCATATGTTTATTTCAGCACTATTCACACTAGCAAAGCATGTAATCCACCTAAATGTCCATCAATGATAGACTAGATAAAGAAAATGTGGTACATGTACACCATGGAATACTATGCAGCCATAAAAATTAATGAGATCTTGTCCTTTGCAGGGATATGGATGGAGCTGGAAGCCATTATCCTCAGCAAACTAACACAGGAACAGAAGACCAAGCACTGCATGTTCTCACTTATAAGTGGGAGCTGAAAAATAGGAACACATGGTCACAGGGAGGGGAACAACACATGCTGGGTTCTGTTGTGGGGGCATGGATAGGGAAGGGAGAACATCAGGATAAATAGTTAATGCATGCTGGGCTTAATACGTACATGACAGGTTGATAGGTCCAGCAAACCACCATGGCATAAGTTTACCTGTGTAACAAACCTGCACATTTGCACATTCTGCACATGTATCCCAGAATGTAAAATGAAATAAAGTAATACACATGCTATGGTGGTTTGCTGCATTCATCCTCCTGTCATCTACGTTAGGTATTTCTCCTAGTGTTATCCATCCCCAATCCCCCAACTCCCTGCTATCCCTCCCCTAGTCACCTGCAACAGGCCCTGGTATGTGATGTTCCCCTCCCTGTGTCCATGTATTCTCATTGTTCAACACCCACTTATGAGTGAGAACATGTGGTGTTTTGTTTTCTGTTCTTGTGTCAGTTTGCTGAGAATGATGGTTTCCAGCTTCATCCATGTCCCTGCAAAGACATGAACTCATCCTGTTTTATGGCTGCATAGTATTCCATGGCGTATATGTGCCACATTTTCTTTATCCAGTCTATCATCAATGGGCATTTGGGTTGGTTCCAAGTGTTTGCTATTTTAAACAGTGGCACAATGAACATACGTGTGCATGTGTCTTTATAATAGAATGATTTATAATCCTCTGGTTATATACCTAGTAATGGGCTTGCTGGGTCAAATGGTATTTCTATTTCTAGATCCTTAAGGAATCATCTTCTTGATTGCAATGATGGGTTTGTGGATATAGACATATGTCAAAATTGATCAAATTTTATGTTTTAAATTTGTGCAAATTAGTGTATGTCAGCTGTACCTCAATAAAACTATTTTGAAAAATTAAAACTAGCTGCTTTGTTTATTTGGTGCAAATACCCTGCAGAGCCATGCAAGAAAGGAATACAGCATTTTGGCAACAGCTTCAAAATTCCCAAAATACTAGGACTGTGCATCTTTATTGGGATGAAATATGAGCAAAGAGAGAAAAGGTTATATTATGTATCCTCATTTTCTTTTCAGAAATTTTAAATGAGAATCCATACATCAGATTTTTAGAATTCAGGAAACCGCTAATGGACTAGAATGTTATTTATTTATTTTTAACTTATTACACAGCTTTGTAACATGTGAACTTTATTGTGACATTAATTAATGCCTCTTAGAGAAACTGACATTGATTAACATCTCTAAGAAAGTTAGATACTGTGCTCACTTTTATTTGTTAAGGATATGTCTAAAATAATGAAAATGTACATCACAGCAGACCTTTCCTATTCCTCATTCTTAAATACATGGGCTCCAAATTCCAGAAGATAAATTTCCTTTTAATGAATGAAGAGCATTGAGTCAAATCTACAGTATTTTGGCTAAACATAGAGAACTTTAACCATCAAAACTGTCATTAAGTGTTGTGAACTACTTCAATGTTTTGTGAATTTCCTGTCACTTAAGGTATCGGAGATATGCCACATTCAACAAAACAATATGGCAAAGGAATGACAAAATTCAGAAAAGAGATCAGAACCGGGACAGTGGCTCACGCCTGTAATCCCAGCACTTTGGGAGGCTGAGGCTGGGAGAGCACTTGAGGTCAGGAGTCAAGACCAGCCTGGGCCAACATGGTGAAACCCTATCTCCACTAAAAATACAAACATCAGCCTGGCATGGTGGCATGTGCCTGTAGTCCTAGCTACTCAGGAGCTGAAACAGAAGAATCACTTGAACCTGGGAGGTGGAGGTTGCAGTGAGGCAAGATCACGCCACCGTACTTCAGCCTGGGGAAAAGAGCAAGACTCCATTCCAAAAAGAAAAAAAAAAAGATAGAAAAGAAAGGTTGGGGGAGTTTGGAACAAAAGACCTCCTCATTTTGCAGAGGCCTCCATCCTAAACCATAACCTAGTGCAATAATGTCGTAATGTTCTAATGTTGCAACAGTAAGATTGCAGTAATATATTTCTGGTGTAGCACAGAGTTCTTGCAACTCCCCCATAATAAGGAAGAGGTTTCAGAAGATATGGTATTCTCTCTTAGACTTCCACTAATTTCCAGGATATTTTCTCCTCAATATTCATAGCATGGAGTGAATAATTTTAATATGAAAGAGGCATTGTGCAAATTGCTGCTTCTTGGCATCTAGAGAAGCATACATTTGGCATCTTCCTCCAGTTGCAAAGGGAAAATCCAGAGTTGGCAGAGCCAACAGGGGACCAGCCCTTTCCAGTACACTGTCATATATCTCTCTTCAGCTTGTCTTACGCCAGATGCAAGGGGAAAGATTTTGTGAGCGCCCAGCTAACTATTAGCATTTCATTTTCTAAATACAAACTTCTCCCTAAAAAAAGGAAATTGAATTCACTTATAATAATCTGACACCTCTTCCACTCCCTCTTTCCCAGGCCACTTTCTGCCTCAGAGAAGAATCTTTTCAGCTGTAATAATAACTTCCAGGTGGGAAAGTTAGCATGTTCAAATCTGTTTCCTCTTCTCAATGCCCTATCATATCTACTCAGCCATCTACCAGCCCACTCTGAATCTTACTTATCTAGGCTGCCTGAAAAATAGATAGCCCTAGAGGTATTGGTGCTATAACTTTAAACAGGAAGAAAAAAAAGGGAGGTATGAAAGGATAGAGTTGTGAAAGAGAAGAGGATACTGACAAAAGGGTATCTATACTAGTCTTACTTGCAAATAGTGTCACATAGAGCTCTCAATTCATGCTTACACTAGAGGAGGAATGAAGCTACAGAAAGAGAAATGCCTTGGATGATCTATCTCACTTATGCGTGGAATCTAAAAATGTTGAACTCATAGAAGTAGAGAGTACAGTGGTGGCTACCAGAGGCTGGGGAAGAGGAGTGGACAGGGAAAATAGAAATGTTAATCACAGACACGAAGTTTCAGTTATATAACAGGAATGACTTCAGTGATCTGGTGCACAGAACTGCAACAAGAAGAAATAATAATGTATTTTTAAAAGACTGAAAGAGCAGATTTTAAATGTTTTCACCACACAGACGAAAAAAGATCAGTATGTGAGGTGGTAGATTTATTAATCAGCTTGATTTAATTATTCTGTAATGTAAACATTCATCAACAAACATGTTATACCCCATAATATATAAAATTATTGTTTGTCCATTAAAAATGTAAAGAAAAAGAAAGAAATGCCTTGGGATGAGGCCACCTAGTCTGTCCTGTTCTGATACAAGTGACTATGTGACCTTGAGCAATGCCTTTCATCCATCTACGTCTCAGTCTCTTTATCTGTAAAATGTTGCCTTGATCTAGTGTTCTGAATCATGCAAATTTAAGGCAAGTATTTATGGAAGGTAAGGAAAAATGAGTTGACAATAGGGCGGGGATGTTCAGCTATTCAACCGTTGTGACATATTCTGTTTGTTTAGCAGGATGATGAAGAGATTGAAATGTCATTGGCACAAAACAGCAAAATGATGAAAACTTACCCAATGTCTCCTTTTTCATGTATGACAAACTGGCAAGATACAGTAATTAAGGGAGAACAGCTTGATAAAGATCCAAAGGTAGAACATTCTTAGGAAACTACCTGCTGTTGACATGTGTAAAGAGGGATAATTTCTCTGTAAGTAAAACTAACAATTCCAGCTCCATGGGCTTTGTTTTAAATTATTTCTAAATGATCTATGCCAAAGTTATGATTAATCCTTCATGGGCAAAACCTAGCCCCTCTCAGTGTTCTTTTATACTAGTGATTAAAGGTTTAAATGTGAAAAATGGCACTGTATTTGGATGTGACGTTTCTGCCTGTATCAACCCTGGATATGCCAATCTCATAAAGAAATCACACACACACATACACTCTCTCTCTCTCTCTCTCTCTCTCTCTCACTCTCAATCTCTCTCTCTCTCTCTCTCCCCTGTATCAGATTTCTAGTCAAATGTAACCCTTAAATATTACTGCCTTCTCTTACATCTCTACATTTGCTATTTGTTTTGTTCTACTTTAGAAGAAAATTAAAACCAAGGCTCCTTTCTCACCATCAGCAATTGCCCTGCTTGTCTGTTTAGTAAAACAAGCATTCCTTAGGTAAAGGGATCCCACCCAAAATCTCACAGAAATCATCTCCTCATTTTTGGTGCTTTGTTGCAAGAATGCTAAGCATGAATCTCTTAGGACCTGAGAAAAATATTATTTCTTTATCAGCCTCAAAGTCAAACTGAGGAAATGGATGATGTAACACAAGAGGGAAAAGGCAATGAAGACTAAAAGAGGAAACAAAGATCACTGTCCATAGAGGCGGGTGAATCATGTGGTCAAGAGATCGAGACCATTCTGGTCAACGTGGTGAAACCCCGTCTCTACTAAAAATACAAAAAATTAGCTGGGCATTGTGGCACGTGCCTGTAATCCCAGCTACTCAGGAGGCTGAAGCCGGAGAATTGCCTGAACCCAGGAGGCGGAGGTTGCGGTGAGCCGAGATCGCGCCATTGCACTCCAGCCTGGGTAACGAGAGCGAAACTCCGCCTCAAAAAAAAAAAAAAAAAAAAAAAAAACCTATTCAGATACTAAGGAGGCAAGATCTTAAAACAAAAAGAGAAAAAGCGTAAGTTGCATAAGAACGTAGCACCAAGTCACATGAACACAGAGGACAAAGTATAGCACTTGAGTGATGGATATTCAGTAGCAGTAGCTTATTGCTCTGGGTCTGGCCTGGCTTTAGCTGGTTCTCCTGTGATTTCAGCTCCATTTCTTGCCACATGCTCACTCATAGGCCACGTTCTCCCACCGTACCGAAGTACTTATAGGTCCCTCCCAACTACCTCCTCTCCCCACCATGCCCGCGCCCTCGTTTGTAATGTGGATCCTTCTGCCTGGTCTTCCTTTTCTTGAGTGCCCGGAAGACTTCAACACATCTATGCAGGTATTTTCTCTCTGATAAAGCCTTTACTAACTGATGTGAGCACTATCAATAGCTCTTTTTTCAAAGTTTGCAGAGCAATTTATGCATGACTCTCAATGCTAGCATTTCAACTGTGTATTATCTTTTGTTTACATGTTGCTGTTTCCCAAACTTCTAACTTTCCTCTGTCCTCTTCCTGGGCATTCTCATTCACTAATATCATATCAGTGACCACTTGTGATCTGATGCTGACTCACAGACATGCAACTCCGCCAAGACATGCTCGTGGTTCCCTGCCTGCCATACACAGATGCACGCTTACTCAACTTTTCTACCTGGGGCTTTTGCTTGCAGCTTTCACTATCAAACACGATCCTGTGTGTGCATTTGTTTGTAGTTTATTTTCTGTCTCCTTGAACCCTTGCTGTTATGAAGCAGTTAGCTACTGCTTAAAAGAGTGTCTAGCTTATAGTCAATAGATATTTTTTAAGTATTTACCCCAACATGAGCTCATTATCTTTCCCGCAGAATTTATACAATCTCTTGAGCTCTGCTTTGATTGGCATAACTGTTTACCCAGTCACTCAAAACAGAAGTCATTTTAAATAACTTCTAATTTTACTCCTAACATCTAATTGGAAGGTAAGTGCTTCTTAACCTCTTTTCACAATCACTGCCTCACCCAGGCATCATCATCTCCCGAAATACGGCATTAATCACTTAACTTCTCTCCTCACCCATGGACTTAAGCTCTCCAAATCACCCACGAAGCTGCTTCAGAGTTATATTTTTGAACAACAAATCTGAGTAAGTGATTCCACTACTCTAAGCTTTTAAATGATTCCCCTTCGCTTACAGGATTAGATCCCGTAAAATCCCCAGCTGTTGTGTTTAGAAATTTTGTAGTTGCTTCTCCTGGTTCATTCACTTGCAAATTACCTACTTTCCTTTAAAGATACAACCTAGCTTCGCATCCCACATGAAATCCTTTCCAAATCTCAGTGTTCCCAGTTAAAAGGAACACTCCCTCCATGCTGTGCCCACAGCCCTCCATCTACCATGGAAGCTGGAGGTTGCACCCCATGCCTTAGTTTACATGTCCACTCCCCATGATAGAGTGTGAGCTTCCTAATGTCCAGGTCTGTGTTCATTCAACTCTGCCCCCAGTAACATGGTATCACATATAGTAGGTGTTCATTATAAGTTTACTGAATAAAGGAATGAATGAAATGGACTAATCTTTTTTCTACTGTTTTTAGTCTTGGAGTATTAGGATAATGTCCTATTGACTTGTGATCCTTTTTGTCTAGTATAGTTTGGGCTAATAGCAAAGGTTCTAGATTATGCTGAAGGAGACAAAAGGGGGAAAGGAAGGAGCATGGAATATGACTTATGTACTGAGGAATATGTGGTCGTTCAGGGGACAACAGAATCAGATTATGGTTAGATAATCTATCAGCCTGTGCCACTATGTCCTGTTATAATTTTTCCTGTTTTGCATTGCATAGGGACAGATCATAGATTCTCAATCAATACTTGACCTACAGTGTGTCTGCTGAGATACTGCATTTCATAATGACAAATAAATCTTTCAGCCAACTAGGTGGCAACTTGTCTTTTGAGGACAGAATGAATGCTAAAACTTATCTAGCTGCACACATTTGCCTGATAGCTGTTGATTTTAGTTGTACAGCGAGTGACTATTTGCTTTGGCTAACTTTTAAGTAATTTCCTCTGGAACTCTTTTCATTTTAGAACCTCTTTGTGACAAGAATTCCCTTCTAAATCTCAGTCTGCAGATTAAGAACACACAAGTGTTAGTAGAGATATTAGAGAGGTTATGAATCTGCCTTGCATCAAAGTCTATGATTAGTTCGGAAATAATTTCCTATAGAAAAAGTACATTTTGCCGGGCGCGGTGGCTCAAGCCTGTAATCCCAGCACTTTGGGAGGCCAAGGTGGGTGGACCATGAGGTCAAGCAATTGAGACCATCCTGGTCAACATAGTGAAACCCCGTCTCTACTAAAAATACAAAAAATTAGCTGGGCATGGTGGCGTGTGCCTGTAATCCCAGCTACTTAGGAGGCTGAGGCAGGAGAATTGCCTGAGCCCAGGAGGTGGAGGTTGCAGTGAGCCGAGATCGCGCCATTGCACTCCAGCCTGGGCAACGAGAGCAAAACTCCATCGCAAAAAAAAAAAAAAAAAAAGAAAAAAAGAAAAAAAGAAAAAGTACATTTTAAAGTGCATATAGATGCGTTAAATGAATACAAATTCACATTGAAAAGAATTGAATCTATAGCAGCTTTTCTTTGATATATTCTTTGGTCACCAACTGATCCTGAAATTATAAAACCATAACATTTTTGTTGCGTGGCAGTATCTGTGACATCTTTTGGTGTTATAAAATTATAGAGTAAAAAAATTAGCTACCATGGAATTTTGAACTTAGGTTTTGAACCACATAGTCTTTTAGATCTTGTTCATTTCTCTGCCATATGCATGAATTCTCTAACAGAATCCTAAATAAACAATGCTCTGGACACTACTTTTCTTTCTCTTATTTTCTCTGCCTGTCCACATTTCTATCTGCTTGTGTTCCTTCACTTTCTTATTTTCTCTATCTTCTTGCACAAAATATTTCAGGTTTTTGATGACTGAGAACTCCATGCCCCAAAATGAACTCTCCCTTTCCCCATCCCCACTCCTGCTCCTCCTGCCCCCCACCAGTGGGTGGTAATGCCATCCCTCCAGTCGTGCTCCCCAAAAATCTTAGAATAGCCTTTGTTTTTCTCCAAATATAACCTAAACTTACCTCTTACTACCCCTCATGGCTAATGCTGGTCCCAGCCACCATCGCCTGTCCCCTAGACAGCTGCAGTGGCCTCCTGATAGCTTTCCTACCTCTACCCTTATTCCATGGTCTTTTGTTAGCTCAGCAGCTGGTTGGATTATGTCCTTCAATCACTCAGTTACTCAATACCCCTTAACCCATTTCCCATTTTGCTGAAACCCTTTAACCCATCACCTCCTCTATCACTCAGAATAAAGCCAAAGTCCCTACCATAGCCTACAAGGCCTCATATGATCTAGCCCCTGTTCCCTTTCCTATTTTATCTGTTACAGATCTCTAACTTGTTCATTCTGCTCCAGCTACACTGGTGTCCTTGGGCTTTGAACATGCCAGGAATGACCCTTCCAAAGAATCTTTGTGCAGGGTCTATTTCCTTTATCCAGAACAGTCTTCCTTCATGAAATCTCATATTAACTTTTGTGCCCCCTTTGAATCAAGGCCAATTTGAGTACAATCTACCATGATAATCTTTTTTAAAATTGCTACCTGTGATTTTTGGTTCCAGGCTCTACAAGTAAGGAGCCTGGAGGTCATCCGGTACCTGGCCCTGGTGGGCAAAGGGTGACGTGTGGAACTCAGAAGAGGAAAATTCAGGACCGTGTTTGATATGGCTCGGCTTTGTCCCTATCCAAATCTCATTTTGAATTGTACCTTACATAATCCCTATGTGTCATAGGAGGGACCTAGTGGGAGGTAATTGAATCACGGGGGTGGGTTTTTCATGACAGTGATGAGTCTCACAAGATCTGATGGTTTTATAAAAGGGAAATTCCCCTGCACACACTCTCTTGCCTGCCACCATGTAAGATATGCCTTTGCTCCTCCTTTGCCTTCCACCATGATTTTGAGGCCTCCCCGGCCATGCGAAACTGTGAGTCCATTAAACCTCTTTTTCTTTATAAATTACCTATTACTCAGGTATGTCTTTATTAGCAGTGAGAGAACAGACTAATATAGTCCTTATACCTCTGAGCCTGTTAGAATTATTCAAACTTACACTCCTAAGCCTGCTTATCCTACTTTGCCGATCCTTTTTTGCAGAAATCTCAATGAAGACTCAGACTCATTTTGTTCCCCTTTCTCCTTCTGCCTCTTAACTGACCTGGTGCTTCCCTGTGTGGCCTTGTTTCTATAAATCTGTGAGTCTCAAGACTTCTTCCTCCATGACAGTCATTTCTACGTCTGCATGCTTTACCATATGCGATGCAAACCCTGGGTTCATTTTAAAACAATTAGGACAGGGGAACTTGATATCAGATGGAGATGATATGTCTTCAGGCTGCTCTCTTGGCTTAGTAAATGGAACTAACAGACAGCAGCCACTGACCGGGAAAGCATGGTTGGTTGTTGTTGCTGTTGATGGCTGCTGCCTTGCGTTGTTTTTGTCAAGTGTTGCCACAAGTTCCCAGCCTAAAATTGAGGAGCTTAGAAAGCAAAGTCTTCCCTGTGCTGCTTCATAAGATACATCTGGGACGAAGGGGATGGGGGTGCTCAACGTATTTCTCCATGTTGGTGGAGCACTCAGGGTCCAGGACACAGTACCTATAAGGTAATCAAGTATGTCAGTTTCTCCAAAAGTTCCCTCTTTGCAGATGAGGAGTGATTATCCTCTAGTGCCTAGTACGACAAGTCTGATTCACTGACCCACCAGTGAGTGGTAGCACAGAAAATTGGTGGGGCCAACTGACTCATTTACGTAAAAGTGCCGCGTGTTCAGGATGTTATATGCTCCTGGAGGCATTGTATAAACCACTTTCCCTTTTCCTTCTGAGCTTTGCTGAGTCAAATTTCCACCATTCCACAGAGTCGTGGGAGTGTACTGCCTGAACACTGGTTCATGTGCTGTGGGCCATCCCTGGAGCTCCACCTTAGGGGATCAGAGAACCCTGCAAATGTTGCTGTTCAGATCATAAACTTCTCTGTTCTCATCCTCTTGCTACTGAGATTTGCCTCTCAAGCTAATGTGATACAGGATGTCTCATGTCTGTAAACCAGTCACTCAATGTTTGATAAAAAAAAAAAGGAGAAAGAGGCCGGGCGCGGTGGCTCAAGCCTGTAATCCCAGCACTTTGGGAGGCCGAGGCGGGTGGATCACGAGGTCGAGAGATCGAGACCATCCTGGTCAACATGGTGAAACCCCGTCTCTACTAAAGGTGCAAAAAATTAGCTGGGCATGGTGGCGCGTGCCTATAATCCCAGCTACTCAGGAGGCGGAGGCAGGAGAATTGCCTGAACCCAGGAGGCGGAGGTTGCGGTGAGCCGAGATCGCGCCATTGCACTCCAGCCTGGGCAACAAGAGCGAAACTCCGTCTCAAAAAAAAAAAAAAGGAGAAAGAAAAGGAACAGCTGGGTGCAGCCATACCTCTGCCAAATTTTCCGAACAGGTGTTTCAATTAATTTTAAAAATACCTAACCCGTGAGCATTGGCTGTCAAGTGCTGCTAAGGGTCTCATACTCCAAACGAAAGATGTAAAGGAGAAAGTTAATGCTGCCGTTGCCCTCTTCAGTGGAATCCCTGGCCCTGAGATTGAGTTGGGTGCCCTAGAAAGTGAGGCCACTGCTCACAGCAGAGGTCACTTGGGACCATCAGGAACTTATCAGGTAAATACCCAAGGAAACATGAGTGATCGGGAGCAGACAACAGACTTCGAAAAACAGAAAGAAAAAGAGAAAGAAATGTAAGCACATAGACATATAAGTCATTTCATAATAAAAGATTTTGTTTAAAAAAAAAAAAAAAGACAAGGGGAATTGGATTTTAAAACCTAGAAATAAAAAACAAAAAGCTGTCTAAAAGCAGGCCACTGAGCTCTTCTTCCTCTCTCTTTTCTTTTCCTGTAACTGCCTAGTAAGTTTATACTGTGAGTTATCACCCAGAAACAGAAACCAAGAACAATCCTGTTTAAGACAGCAAAAAGCCTAAAACAGAAAACAAAACAAAACAAAAAGGCAAGAGAAGGGTGTTGGGGAAAGAAAAGAAAATTCTTTCTCTTCTTAGAAGGGCACTAATCCCATCATGAGGGTCCTACCCTCCTGATTTAATCTAGACCCAATTATCTCCCAAAGACTCCACCTTCAAATAGCCATCACATTGGGGTCTAGGGCTTCAACATATGAACTGTGGTGAAGGGAAACATAGACATTCACTTCATAACAGAAACAAATCTCAGCCTAGTGTGGTGGCTCACACCTGTAATCCTAGCACTTTGGGAGGCTGAGGCAAGAGGATTGCTTGAGACCAGGAATTCCAGACCAGTCTGGTCGACATAGTGAGACCCTATTTCTATTAAAAAGAAATGAAAAATAAGATTAATAAAATTAAAAAATTAAAAAAGGACAGGCCATGCCTAGTGGCTCAGGCCTGTAATTCCAGCACTTTGGCAGGCCGAGGCAGAATGATTGCTTGAGCCCAGGAGTTCAAGACCAGCCTGGACAGCAAAGCAAGACCCTGTCTCTGTTTAAAAGAAGAAGAAGGAGGAAAAGAAAGAGGTGAGGGAGGAGAAGGAGGTGGGAGGAAGATAAGTGGGGGAGGAGGAGAGGGGGAGGAGGAGAGGTAGGATGGGGGAGGAGGACAAGTAGGAAGAGGAGGAGGAGGGGAGGAGAAGGAAGGTAGAAGGAAGAGGAGGAGGGGAGAAGAAGGACGGGAGGAGAAGGAGGGGAGGAGAAGGAGGGGAGGAGGAGAAGGGGAAGAAGAGGAGAAGGAAGAGGCGAAGATAGAATAAGGAAGAAGAAGTAGCGGAGAAGAAAAGAGGAAGAGGAGGAGGAGGATGGGAAGGAGGAGGAAGATGGGGAGGAGGAAGCAAAGGAGGAGAAGAAGAAAAGAATGCTGAGAATGGAGAGTGCTGATTGCTCTTTTTGAGGATATAAAGTATGGGAGGTTGGGAGAGAGTCCAGACAGGAGTAACCTCTGGCTTCTGTCTCGTTCCCCTTCCAATAGAAGATAAATGGTATCCAATGATGCAGAATTCCATTGATCTGTCATTGTCTCCATTATCCCTAGGTAATGGTGACTGATACAGATACAGGGGTCAGGTGGAGGAAAACCCTGTTTAGCCTGGTGGATATTTTGAAGGGAATGACAGATGCTACCAGAGATTATCAATTTCTCAAGGTTATTTTTTACCTGGGTTGCCCCCTCTCAGATTGCCTACAGAAAGGCCATCATAATAGTTTGGTGAGGGGCTAGAAAAAGGGGAAATGTGGATGTTTTCATGGCTCATTCAGGGAAATGAACTTCCACGTTTATCCTGGATGACTGACACTAGCAAATACTTGATTATCAAAACTCTAGCCCTGTATTTGGGTTTTCATAGTACTCATTGGATGCTCTTGAAGGGTACCACAAAATTTCATTCCAAATTTGACACATTTTGAGGTGACTGCTCAGAAGGCCTGCAAAGTTGTCTTTTGTGAGGGAAATTCGCATCTACAGAGAATCTGCCTTGACGCAAACAGGCTTTCTCTGGTGCTCTTCCTTGTCCAGATCCAGGAAAGACTGAGAGTCTGACATCTTTAAAGGTCTGACGGTACCCTTTACCATCTATTCTTTCTAAAGACTACTATCTGTGAGATTTCATCTGTTCAACAAGACCATCTTTACTAGCCAGGCCTCTTCTTCTCCCCTCCCATAACCTGTCTTGCCACCATAACCTGTTTTACACAGATGCAAGCCCCCATTCTTTCATTAAACTCAAGGTGATAATAATAGGAACCATTTGGGCATTTCTTTGAGTTTTTATATTTTGTATGACTCCCACACACATATACATCAAATAAAATTTGTATGCCTCTTTTCCCATTGATCTATATAATCAATTTAAAAAAAAAACCTTAGATACAGGGAAGAAAAGATAAATAAATAAGTTATATATATATATATATATATAATAAAATATTATATTATATATAAATATATAATCAATTATATATCATTAAAGCCAAATGAAAAGCTATAATTTGATTCCATTCATAATCAAAAATTTATACAGTAAAAGTCACATTAAACAACTTATATATGCTAATATACATAACAAATACATTAAAATATAATATCTATATACTAAAATAATTTACACTAAAAAGATAAAAAGGGTGTTGGTTGGCTTTAGTGCCTATACAGAATAGGTTCTAAGTTAAATTTAGTGTTTGCTGAAATGCAACAATTGACAAAGCTTCATAGACTTAATAAATACTGGGGCTGAACTTATAGTATACAAGGAGTCACACTAAATTTAAACATCCTTTTCTTATAATTTTCAAAAGTAACTAGATGTGAAATAGAGGAAAAATAGTGTGCCTCACTTAAAATGTAGGCTTGCTTAATTTTTCCATAGTCATAATAGCTGCTGGGCATAAGTAATCTCAAACTGGGCATAAATGCTATAACACAATTAATAATACATTTAAATTAAATAAGTCACACTTTTTTTTTTTTTTTTTTTGAGACAGAGTTTTGCTCTTGTCACCCAGGCTGGAGTGCAACAATGCAATCTCAGCTTGCTGCAAATTCCTTCTCCCAGGTTCAAGAGATTCTCCTGCCTCAGCCTTCAGAGTAGCTGGAATTACAGGCCCCTGCCACCATGCCCAGCCAATTTTTGTATTTTTTTAGCAGACATGGGGTCTCACCATGTTGCCTAGGCTGGTCTTGAACTCCTGACCTCAGGTGATCTGCCCTCCTCAGCCTCCCCAAATGCTGGGATTACAGGCATGAGCCACTGCACCTGGCCCAGTAAGTCACACTGCTAAATTGGCTTAGTAAAATAAGACCATATGAATTTCCAGTTAAAAGAGTAAATATGGTGCTGGGTGTGGTGGCTCATGCATGTAATCATGGCACTTTGGGAGGCCGAGGCGGGTGGATCACAAGGCCAGGAGTTCAAGACCAGCCTGGCCAAGATGGTGACACCCCATGTCTACTAACAAAAATACAAAAATTAGCCTGGCATGGTGGCAGGCACCTGTAATCCCAATTTCTCGCAAGGCCAAGGCAGAGAATTGCTTGAACCCAGGAGGCAGAGGTTGCAGTGAGCTAAGATTGCCACTGCAGTCCAACCTGAGTGACAGAGCAAGACTCCATCTCAAAAAAAAAAAAAAAAAAAAAAAAGAAAAGAAAGAAAGAAAAAGAAAAAAAATAAGAGTTAATATGTCCAAACAGAAGTTAAATTGGTTCTTCAATAATTAAAACATACTATTTAAGACCTAGTTAATAAAGAGATAATTATCCCCACTGTTTCTCTATTTGATAGCCCAATTTTACCTATTCCTAAACCTCAAAAAAATAAAGGGGGCTTCTAGTAAATTGCTACAGTTTCAATGCTATGATCTCATCCTGTAAGGTCCCCTTACTCAATATCATATTGTTATTACTGATTCTACCCAATCAACCAGTAAATATTTTGCCATTATAGATTTGGCTGATCTATTCAATGCCTGTTTCAACAGCCTCTCATCCTCAAAGTGCCCTTATCTCTGAAGGAATGCAACCCTCATTTTCTGGACTATTCATGGCCTACCTTGACAGCATTGTCATTGAACACAGTCTTTGCAGACAAGATATCAATTGCATCAGCCCTTTCCCAGAAGGGCAGGTATGACATTACCTAATGACATTCTTCTCCAAGGAGATTAATTTGGCATATTTGTTAAGGACAACAAGTCAAACGTCTATCAGTCCTTTTTGGGTTTTGGTAGCAACATATTCCTCATCTACAAATTTTATTTAATCTCACTTATGCTTCCTGCTGTTTACAAATCAGCCTACCTTAAATGGTACTTTCTCCACAAAAGGCTCTAAAATCCATCAAAATTGAAGTCAAAAAGCATGCGTGTCTAATGCCCTCAGAGTCTCCTTTATTAAAGAAGTTTGACAATCTCTTTTCATACCTTCTGGAGTCTTATGATGGCCATAAGTTGCCCAAAGGCTTCTAATCTGAGAAACTGCCCCTTTTCGTCTTGTGCTATATACCATTGAAACAACTGCTAGCTACATATTGGCCTTTCTTGGAAATAGAGGCTCTTGCAGACCCTGAGCCTCTGACCCTCCATATACAGCTGTCCTGTGGGCTTCGGATCATAAAAACAAAGCTTGGCATAGTCACCAGGGCCTTCTTAAGAGAAGATGGAGCCAAATTTGGGCTCTCTGGCATATTCTATCTGCATGGTCTCCCCTGTCCTCAATCCCTTGCCAAGTATATGGTTCTGAAAGAAATCCCCACCCTCCTCCCAAGATGCATTGGCTGTCTGGGGAGCCTCTTGGAATGAATGGAATAAACAACAATGGGAGTTCATAAACTATGCAGATGTCATTGCTGATCATAACAAGATTGACGAAGCTCAGAAGAGTATTGCTACTTTCCATCCCTTAGTCAAGATGTCCCTGATGAAGGGCAGCACCCGAGTATCAACAAAACTGGCCACAGACAATCGTCTTAGCACTGGGACCCTGACCAACAAATGGACCCATCTTCACATTATTATACATGGTTGGACCAGTGCCTAAGAGCTGGCGCCTTCAGGGTAAATAATTTGAGGGATTACTTGCTTTATGGATACTTAAAATATAAATGAAAATCACACATATCTCTATGTATACTAAAGTCAAATCCACGGACTCAAGACATTCCTTACCTCCTTCAAAAATACAGACATTATTGAGAGTAATCAATGCACTTATGTCACTTCTTAGAATACACAATGCTGGGTTCTTGTAAAGGGCAGACAACAGAATTTTAATAACTCTGCTGGATCTCAGATAGTTGGTTTAACTGAAAGAGCGTTTCCTTAAACAACTCCTTTTCAAATTTCAATATGGCAAATAAATTCCCAAAGGTATCTTTTCCCATGTGTGAGTCTCTCTTACTTCAAGTCCCAATGGCCAATGTGTGCCTCCCATCAACTTTAAAAACATTCCCAAACCCCACCTCTACTAAATATACAAAAATTACCTGGGTCTGGTAGGGCGCACCAGTAGTCCAAGCTACTCAGGAGGCTAAGGTAGGAGAATTGCCTGAACCCAAGAGGCAAAGGTTGTAGTGAGCTGATTTCACGCCACTGCACTCCAGCCTCGGCAACAGAGTGAGATCCTGTCTCAAACAACAACCACAAAACCATTCCCATTGTCAATTCTATAGTTAAAGGAGTGTGTTTTTGCTTCATACATAGAAAGACTCATCATATATGAGGCCCTTTGAGAATGTCCCCATATCTTGATAAATGTTAGGTCTCACCCCCGTCCCATAAGAGTTAGGGAACAGATTGACTGGACATACTCTTCTAGAATCCATTAACTATAGATTTTCTTGTGTCCAGGAAGCTGCTTATCTGATATAGGACCTATTGAAGCCTAAAATATTTTCCAAAAACAAAACAAAACAAAACCTGGTGAGTGCAGCTACATACCATTCTGTTGACTATTGGTCTTGCTACTGATCCAAGTGTTTTCCTTGGTTTACAGTTCAGAGGCCCAAGTCCTTAAAGGCCCACATGCTACAGAGCATGCCCCTAAACCCAGAGACTTCCCTCAGCTTACCCATCACCAACCAAACCAATAACCAAGGCAAAGAATGTGTAATATTAGAGAGCCTGCCTACAGGATAATGCTGAAATTCCAACCTCAGCCTTATTATGTATAATACCATAGAGCCATAAGAACAAGACAGCTCTTCATCCCAGACCATATCAGCCTGGATTGAGAGCTCAGTGTTGGAGATGGCATTGTCTCGACACCAGAACTTGCCGTTAGAGATGACTTGACCCTGGACACTAAAACTCTCCACCCCAGCGATGCCCACCAATTGCCTCTTCTAAGGCACAAACTGGACACAGGACATTTCTTGCTTTTCTTCCTTTAATACTAGGGATTCTATGATGTTTCTTGAGATTGCCATCTGTTCAGCCCATGATTCTTCCATAATCCTTGCTCTCTGCCAAAATAGCACACCCCTGTACTCCCCTGCCTAAGGGGAAATCTCATAGAAATTAACTACAGTCTCTGCCATTAT
This sequence comes from Saimiri boliviensis, assembly GCF_048565385.1. Classification (NCBI taxonomy): domain Eukaryota; kingdom Metazoa; phylum Chordata; class Mammalia; order Primates; family Cebidae; genus Saimiri; species Saimiri boliviensis. The sequence continues at coordinate 70,336,677 of NC_133463.1, forward strand.
AACAATTAATGGAGATGAGGGCTTTTCCACGTAGGCATCTGCTTTATATCAGTCAACCCCACAACCGCTGGGAATAGTACTATTAACTCCCCAGTGCCTTCTCTTACTATGCCACTCCAGCTTTCCATCACACTTCTGGCATGTCACATCTCCAAACATGACTGCTCCTTCCCCTTGGCTACATACAAAGACCACAAATCTTACAAACACATTAGTAAGTTATCAGTTTATACTCTTCAACAACACAACTGCAGTCCTGCCATCTTGGCCTGAAGAATACACCAAGATATTAAGGTCGATTATATCCTATATGTATATATTTGTCCCACATACTCAAAATATAATATATATTATGTATCTTCTACCTTTTTAACACCACCAAGGTATTATTAGAGATCCCCAAAACTTCAGATCCATTTTCTTGGCCAATATTACATGATTTGGAAACTTAGTTATGGGTCAGCCTGCAAGGATTCCTTAAACTTCTACTCATGTTCCTTCTTTCTTCTCTCATTGTAAAATGTTCATATGATGCTTGGGGCAACTTATAACTTACTCTCTAAAAGTCTCCGCTATCATCACCCCAAAGTTTCCTTAGATGATGTCAGAGCATCACAGAGCCAGTCATATTAGCTATGCTTTCTTATTTCCTGTATTATTATTGATGCTATGACATACTGGTCTTACAGGTTAAGGAAGAGATTGCTCTTGTTTCACGGCAGAGGCCACTTGGGACCACCAGGAGTGTATCAGGTAAACACTCAAAGAAAAAGAAAAAAAAAAAAACAATGATAAGGGAGAGCCAAAATACATGACCCCGGCCCACCCCCTCCAAAACCAAAAATAAAATATTTGGCCTGCCTAGACATAACCATTTTAAAAGATTTTGTTTAAGAATAAGAAAAAAAAAAATGTCAAAGAAATGGATTGGAAAACCCAGAACAAAAACTGGGGCCTTTCCCCCTCCCTCCTTTTCCTATAAACTCCTAGAAAGCTGATTGTGAGTTACCAACCAGAAACAGAACCTAAAAACCACAGCTTCAGGAGGTTAAAAGACTAAAACAGAAAGAAAAAGGTAAAAGAGGCCGGGCGCGGTGGCTCAAGCCTGTAATCCCAGCACTTTGGGAGGCCGAGGCGGGTGGATCACGAGGTCGAGAGATCGAGACCATCCTGGTCAACATGGTGAAACCCCGTCTCTACTAAAAATACAAAACATTAGCTGGGCATGGTGGCGCGTGCCTGTAATCCCAGCTACTCAGGAGGCTGAGGCTGGAGAATTGCCTGAACCCAGGAGGCGGAGGTTGCGGTGAGCCGAGATCGCGCCATTGCACTCCAGCCTGGGTAACAAGAGCGAAACTCCGTCTCAAAAAAAAAAAAAAAAGGTAAAAGAGGGAAAGAAAACCCTAGATGTAAGGGGATAAAGGAAAGGCAAACACATAATACATATTAGATAGATAGATAGATAGATAGATAGATAGATAGATAGATAGGGAGAGAGAGATACAGATAATGTTTATGCATGTTTTATTAATTTTTATTTTTAAGTTCCAGAGTATATGTGCAGAATGTGCAGGTTTATCACGTAGGTAAACGTGTGCCCTGGTGGTTTGCTGTACCTATCCAACCTGTCAGCTAGGTGTTAAGCACAGCATGTATTGGCTATTTTTCCTAATGCTCCCCCTCTCCCCACCAACAAAAACATGTAATAAATTATATACATAATTAAATTAATTAAGTTGACTCAAGGCCGGGCGCGGTGGCTCAAGCCTGTAATCCCAGCACTTTGGGAGGCCGAGGCGGGTGGATCACTAGGTCAAGAGATCGAGACCATCCTGGTCAACATGGTGAAACCCCGTCTCTACTAAAAATACTAAAAATTAGCTGGGCATGGTGGCGCGTGCCTGTAATCCCAGCTACTCCGGAGGCTGAGGCAGGAGAATTGCCTGAACCCAGGAGGCGGAGGTTGCGGTGAGCCGAGATCGTGCCATTGCACTCCAGCCTGGGCAACAAGAGCGAAACTCCATCTCAAAAAAAAAAAAAAAAATTAAGTTGACTCAATTGAAAATCTAAAATTTATATATTAAAATTTATATAAAACAAATTATATGTAATAATTATGTATAACAAATATACAACAAAATTTATACACTAAAATAGTTTTTATTAAAAACAGATAAAAGTGTATTGACTAACTTTTGTGAGTCTACAACATAGGTTTATGTGAGTTTTAGCATTTGCTAAAATGTACTAACTGACAAATACTTCATAACTTAATCAAAACAAGGGTTCAAATTAGAACTATACCTGAAATTTCACTAAATTTAAGCATTGTTCCTCCATAATCTTAAAAATAACTAAATATAAAACAGAGGATACATATGCCCACTTTAACCATAGCTCCGCCTCAATTTATACTGACAGTAGCCATTGCCTTGACATAGACAACATTGGGCTTTGTACTCTTTAACACAGTCAATAACAAATTAAAATTAAAGTAAGCCTTTGGCACTTACAAATTGGTTTAATAAAATCAGGCATTATGAACTTCAATTTAAGTACCTGCTTTAAACAATCCTGGGTACATTTTAAATCATCATGCAAGCAAGAAGACAGCAAAGTAAAATCTTTAGTGTTGAGAGCTTAAAAAAAAAAAAAAAAAAAAACCCACCAACCTACAATTTTGTATCCTATCAAACTGTGTTTCAAAAAATGAAGGAGAAATAAAGACTTTCAGGTAAATGAAAATTGAGGAATTTTGTTGCCAGTAGACATGTCTTTCAAGAGATTCTGTAAGTTCTGCAGGGAAAAGAAAATATATATAGAAAAGAAACGGAGGTCTACATAAGAAAAAAGGAGTACTAGAGAAGGTATAACTAATAGAAAAACAAAAACTTTCATTGTTTTACATTTTTAATTGATGTGTCAGTTAACGCCTTTTTAAAAATAATAGCAACAATATATTTAATGATTATAACTTATATGTAAGTAAGTCAAATGAATGGTAGCAAGATACAAGGGACAGCAGGAAGGAATTGGAATATTTTGTTATTGTAAGGTATTATTTGAAAGTGGACTTGGACTTGAATACTTATAAATATGTTGGAAACTCTAGAGCAACCACTAAAAAAAGTTTTGTTTAAAATAAAAATGGAGAGCCAAGAACTGAGAAACAAAAGAAAATGAAATGATGTAAAATGCTCAATTAAAACCATAAAAGGTAAAAAGGAAAGGAAGACAAAAACAGGAATAAAGAAGTAAGGTAAGGTGATAGTAAAGAAATACAGTAGATACTAATCCAACAATATTAATAATCACTTTAAATATTACTGGCCTAAATGTGCCAATTAAAAGGCAGAGATAGAGCATATCAAAAATCAAGAATCAACTGTATCCACTTTAAACATAAACCCACTTTAAAGACACATATAGATTAAAAGTAAAGATATAGGCCGGGCGCATTGGCTCACATCTGTAATCCCAGAGCTTTGGGAGGCGGAGGCGGGTATATCACCTGAGATCAGGAGTTCGAGACCAGCCTGACCAATATAGTGAAACTCCATCTCTACTAAAATTACAAAACTTAGCCGGGCATGGGGGTGCCTGTAATCCCAGCTACTAAGGAGGCTGAGGCAGGAGAATTGGTTGAACCTGGGAGCTGGAGGTTGTAGCAAGTCAAAATTGAGCCACTGCACTCCAGCCTGGGCAACAGTGAGACTCTGTCTCAAAAAACAAGTAAAGATAAAGTGAAACATATACTAACATTAATCAAAAGTAAGGAGGAATAGCTATATCCGTTTCGGACAGCAGATTTGACTAAAAAAGTTATCAGGTAGGAGGTGGAGCCTGGTGGGAGGTAACTGGATTATGGGGGCAGATCCCCCATGAATGGCTTGGGGCATCCTCTTGGTATTGTCCTCACAATAGTGAGTTCTTCTGAGATCTGGTCATTTGAAAGTATGTAGCACCTCCTCCCTCTCTTTTCTTTTCCTTTTTTCTTTTTTTTTTTTTTTTTTTTGCTTCTGCTTTTTCTGTATGAAGCGTCTACTCTGGCTTTGCCTTCTTCCTTGAGTAAAACCCCCTGAGGCCTCCCCAGAAGCGGATGCTGCCATGTTTCTCTTACAGCTTGCAGAACTATGAGCCAATCAAACCTCTTTTTCTCATCAATTACCCAGTCTTAGGCATATCTTTATAACAATGTGAGAATGGCCTAATACAATAATAAATTATTTGTAAAAGATTGCTATTGCCACTACAATATAAATAGAATTTTTCCTCCATTAAATTTTTCCTCCCATCTCACACACACACACACACACACACACACACACACACACACCCAAATACTGTGGTACATTGAGACAATGGAATGTCATTCAGAGATAAATTTAAAAAAAAAAAAAAAAAAAAAAACAACCTATAAGGCCAGGAAGAGATATAGAGGTACCTTAAATGCATACTAAGTGAAAAGAGCTGATTTCAAAGGTTATATGTTGTATGAGTCAAACTATATGATATTCTGGAAAAGGCAAACTATGAAACTGTTAAAAAGATCAGTGGTTGCTAGGGATTAAAGGGGAGGAAAAGATGAATAAAAGGAGCACAGAAAGCAGTAAAACTCTTCCATATAATTAATGATGAATTCCCGTCATTAGGCATTTGTCAACACCTATAGAATGTATGCTTAGTGTTAATGCCAATGTAAATGATGAACTTTGGGGAATAATGATGTGTTAATGATGTAAATGATAGACTTTCAAATGTACCACTCTAGTGCAAAATGCTGATAGTGGGAAGGCTGTGTTTGTGATGAAGCAGAGGATATTATGGGAGCTCCTTGTACATTCTGCTCAATTTCGCTGTGAACCCAAAACTGCTCTCAAATTTATTTTTAATTAAAAATATTTTTTTAAATTGCTACCTATTCTCACCCAACCTCTGCTCTTTGACTTCTTTGTCTTTTTCTGTTTAATTTGTTCATAATACTTGTCACTTTTTGAAAACTATGGAATTATGTTTATTGATGATGTCACCTCTCACTAATTACAATCCCTGTAAGTGCTATCATCTTGTACTAATTTATAGAATGATGTATCCCAAAGTGTAAAGAACAGTAGTGCCAAGCACATAACAAGCATTCAAAAAATATTTGTAAAGTGATTTTTTTCTGAATAGAAATAGGGTTAGTTATTTATACCTATTTGTATTAGTTAGGGTTCTTCAGAAAAACAGAACCAATAGAATGGATATATATAAAGAAATTTATTTTAAGGAATTGTCTCACATGATTATGGAGGTTGGCAAGTCCAAAATTGGTAGGGTGGGTCAACAGGCTGGATAAGCCAATGTTACATGTCCAATGCAAAGTCTGTCTATTGTAGAATTCACTCTTGCTCAGAGGAGGTCAGTCTGTTTATTTTATTCAGGTCTTCGACTGATTGGGTGAGACAGTCTACATTATGGAGGATGATCTGCTTTACCCAAAGTACAATTTAAATGTTAACATCATCCAAAAACACCCTTCCAGAAATATCCATAAGATTGTTTCACCATGTATCTGGGTACCATGGTCCAGCCAAGTTGACACATAAAATTAACTATCACACTATTCATAATTTATTTAGCAAACATTTATTTAATGCCTATCTCTGTGAGGTGCTAAGTGCTAGCCCTCTAAAATTCCTATTTTACTAATTTTGTCCTCCTAAGTTATACCAAATACATTTAATCTCTTTTTCATTTAACATTCTTTAACTTTTTAAAAGAATTGTACTACCTTAATGTCTTTTCTATACTTTACAAATGAGCAGTTTACTTAATAATTTCACATGCTCTATTTTTTTCCTGAAACAGCATATTCCAGGCTGTATTATAAAATAGTAACAATGTGTACATATGCTTGTTATGGAATTCCCAGAGTGAATTATTCATTCTTCTAAGGTATATTATTATAAAATAGAATAAGATAATCAGTATTGCTATTTTAATGGGTAAAATAAAAACATTGCTGAAACAGTATTGAACATAAATGAATAAATACTTGTTGAGCTCAGATGTTTAAAAGAAATACAAGAAAAATCATAGAGGCAAGACTTGTTGATTATAACTTATTCTAACTAAGTCTTCTAACTAATCTGCCAGTCAGAGGAGGGGAATGTCAACATAAAATGTTGGAAAAAGTTGCATCAAAGGCAAATCTTTGATGGTATCTGTCCAGTATAGCATGAAAGAAGAGGACCCTGGGCTTCAGACTTGATCTCTCCAAGCCCTGTGACAAGTGTAACCTGATTTTATATTGAGTGGTAATGTGCACAGTGGTTAGGGATGTTGGCAGTGAGGTCAGCCTCCCTGGGTGTCATATGAATCCAGGCTGTACCCATCATACCAGCATGATATTGGATCAGGTAACTAGCCCATTTAACACTCAGCTTGCATGCAAAAAATGCTGTTGATGAAAATATTTACCATACAGAGTTGTTGTTGGGATTAAGTAATTTAGCATGGTGCCTAATAAATAGTAATTTCTCAATAAATATTAGCTATAAATTTTATATTTGGATATTTAGGCTATGAGTTTATTGTATTGACATATCCTTTTACAGTTGCACTGATTCTTGTCTCGCTAGGTAACTTTAAAACAAGGATCAAGACCCTGTAGTAATAGTGTTTTTATGTGTTTTCTTACATGATCTAGGAGTTACCAAATAGTAAGTACTCAATAAAGGCTAAATTCTAATTTGTCTTCCCAACTAAATTTTCCTATGAGACATAATTGCCATGTATTAGTACTTTGATTACATATTTGTGTCTTGTAAGGTTGTCTATAATAACAAAGAATAAATTTACAAGTATTTTTCAGGGAACTGAGAAGGGAAAGGGAAGATGATTCTAAAGAATTTCAGAAAATAAAAACAGTTAATAAAAATAACCAGTCAATGCTTGTCTAAGGTCAAGAGAAGGTGAATATCATAGAATAGTTATGTTTATTCATTTTATTTTAGGAACCTACAAATATTTATTACCATTTTAGTAGTTTATATCTGACCTCAGATTGGTCATACTAGTTCTCATAGGAGGTGAAATTCTAAATCGTTCTCTTTTGGAGTATTTTGCTGCTCTAATGCCTGTGCTTGAGGGAAATCTACTATAATTTAGCACCAAATGTTAAGGAATCGAAAAGAGGGAAACAGAGACTTTCTGGAAGCAGAGACATGCAGGAGAAAGATCTTTGTGCTGGAAGTCAGGAAGCCTAACTCCTAATCTGAACTGCATTTGGGCAACTCTCAAAACCTTGTGTGGGCTCCATTCCCACATCTGTAAAATAGTTTTCAACCTTTGCAGAGCTGAGGTACCACTTCCTAGGATTCCATTACTCCATTTAAAAAAAAAAAAAAAAAGACTCTAAGAAAGGCTTAACACTTAAGTTCCCAAAGATCTCAGTTGGCTGAAAGAGAAATAAGGATTGCATTAGTTTCTTATGCTTACTCTAACAAATTATCACACACTTAGTGGCTTAAGATACTGCAATTTATTATTTTGCAGTTCTGGAGATCAGAAGTCTAGAATCAGTTTCAAGGTGTTGACAGGGTGATTTCCTTATGCAGGCTGTAAGAGAGAATCCATTTTCCTGCCTTTTCTAGCTTCAGAAGCTCCCTGCATTCCTTGGCTGGCTCACCCCTTCGACTTCTTACTTTCATCATCCTATCTCCTACTTCTGTAGTCAGATCTCCCTCTGCTTTTTTCTCATAGGGACACTATGATTGCATTTAGGGCCCACCAGGATCTTCTAGGACAATCCCCCCATCTCCAGATCTTTAACTTAATCACATTTACCAAATTGTTTTTGCCATATAAACTATCATTTACAAGTAAGTTCCAAGGATTAGGACCTGGCTATCTTTAGGGAACATTATTCAGCTTCCAGTAAGAACCATCCCAGGATTCCAATAAACAAAGTCACATTGGAATCAATGGAGAGAGAGCTAGAGGTCGATTGGTGTCAAATTATAAAAATATTTTAAAAGTTAGTCCAATTTTAACCTGTCATATCTGGGAAAATGTAACATTTGAAGAAAATCCAGTGCTAAGGAGTATATGAGAATACATAAAACAAACTCATTATTTTTGAGAGTGTATATAGGTACAACCTTTCTGAAGGGCAATGTGCTAATATCTATCTAAAATGCATCCTGACATTTGATGCAATAGTTCTACTGTTTTAAATTTATTCTACCACTATACTTGCAAAAAGTGCAATCACCTCTATATTCAAAGATATTCACTCTAACTTAGTTTATAATAGCAAAACTATGATTCATGCTTTTAATCCCAATACTTTGGGAGGCTGAGGCCAGAGGAGTGCTTAAGGCCAAGAGATCAAGACTAGCCTGGGCAACACAAAGAAACCCTGTCTCTACCAAAAATAAAAAGTAAAAATTATTGGCCGGGTGCCGTGGCTCACATCCATAATCCCAGTACTTTAGGAGGCCGAGGGGGGCTGATCACCTGGTTGGAAATTCAATACCAGCCTGACTAACATGGAGAAACTCCACCTCTACTAAAAATACAAAATTCTCTGGGCACGTTGTTGCATGGCTATAATCCCAGCTACTCAGGATGCTGAGGCAGGAGAATGGCTTGAATCTGGGAGGTGGAGGTTGTTGTGAGCTGAGATTGCGCCATTGCACTCCAGCCTGGGCAACAAGAGCGAAACTCCATCAAAGAAAGTAAAAAACATTAGAGCTGGGTGTGGTGATGCATGCTTGTAGTTCTAGCTATGTAGAGACTGAGGAAGAGAATCACTTGAGCCCAGGAGTTTGAGGTTAACATGAAGTATGATTATGCCACCACACTCCAGCGTCCACATGTGAGGTGAAGATTTTTCTCATCTGAGGACTTCCTGCTGAGACCTTATAGTTAAATGTAAGCATGTTTTATACAATTAGCCAGATGTTTGTGCAGCTCAAAGATGGTGATAATCTTCTGATCCTTGTCCCTGGAATTTGGCAGTTTGATCTTTGCCTGAAGATACAGGAAAAGAAACAGCAAAACTTGAAGAAACTTTTTTAAAAGAGAGGGGAATAATCATTTCCACCTTTAAAAATTGATTAAATATTATCCTTTCCCACCCTTACTGAAATTTCCCCCATGTAAAATTCCAAGAACAAATATCCAGACATCAAAATCTGAGAAAGAACCAAGGAACAGAAATCCCTATTTGTCAACAAAGAAATAACTAAATCTATTCCTTCTAGTCCCTTCAATATGGCAAAGCCTTATAAAGAGATCCCAAGTTGGTGCTTATACAGATATCTATGCATGTGCACACACATACACATATGCAAATAAGTATATGCATATAAAAGTATGAGACTTTGCCAATACTTCCTATATTTTCTATCTCTATTTCAATTTGTCTGAAATGATAAACGACGAATATCCAGTTTTGTCTTTGACGTTTACCCAAATATCAGTGTTCTCTGACTCCCAGACAAGTAGACAACCACATTTTTAGTTTTGATGGAAAATTTATCTGCTTTTGGCAATAAACTATAGAAGTATGAATGCTTGAATCATATTGATGGTGATCTTACATACATGCATGACCCACACCACACTACCGTGAGTGGCTAGGAATGAAAACAAGCACTAAATTAGAAGTCGAAAGTCTGGAGTCCTAGGTCTGGTTCTGCCACTGTGTTATGCTGCCTATTGTCTAATCTCACTTGGCCTCAGTTTGCTTATCTGTAAGAAATGGCTAGCAATGACTATTTCATTTGGTTTCCTTGAGGTACCTGGCTTCTTTTCTCTTCATCTCATTTCATTTAATTCCTACCTGAAGTTTACTATTTTCTGGTATTTATTTAAAGGACTTTGTATCAGCAGACAGACTTGAGGAAAATATTCTTCTCTCAGATATAGCCGAGTAGATAAAAGATTATAGTAATGAGGAAATGTACCAAAACACAATTTAGGAAAATCTTTCTTAGTATTACACAATTAACAGTGGAAACATGTTTTTAACAGATTTCAGTAGGTAGTCTAATAAAATTATATAAAAACCAAAGGAATTATATGTTCAAATCAGATAGTAGTAAATTTATATTCATACAAATCCGTAATTTTTTAATATCATACTTTAAGTTCTGGAATGTATGTGCAGAACGTGCAGGTTTGTTAGATAGATATACATGTGCCATGGTGGTTTGCTGCACCCATCAACCTGTTATCTATATTAGGTATTTCTCCTAATGCTCTCCATCCCCTAGCCCACCACCCACCAACAGACCCCAGTGTGTGATGTTCCCCTCCCTGTGTTCATGTGTTCTCATTGTTCAATTGTCACTTATGAGTGAGAACATGCAGTGTCTGGTTTTCTGTTCCGTGTTAGTTTGCTGAGAATGATGGTTTAAAACCATATTTTTATCAGCTCTTACCCTAAGTCAGTGTAGAATTCCACCTTCCTTAGCCCTACCCATGTTTTGAGTCTGATGTAAGGGCAGCCCATTTCATAGCCACACACTGGGGAAATACCAGTAGAAATTAAAGAATTGGGAAAAACAGATTCAGGATTTCATGATCTACTTAAACAACTGTTATACCTTCTCCAGTCCTTTCCAGTTTTGGGAGTGGGAGGCAATTGTAAAAGGAAAAGGGTATGATTTGTTCCTGATCATGAAAAACGATTCTGTCTCTCTCTCCCTTCCTTATTTAATGCCACATGGCAAATTTATCACCTTTTTTTTCTTACAGGAAAGAGAATTACGGCTATGGACAATCATGAAAATTTGTTCTGGATATAGATAGACCTTTTTTTCAAGTAAATGAAATTTTAAAACATATTTGTGAAATTGAATACTCATTAATAGTTATTGAATACTCAATAATTATTAAATATAATTATTTGTTAAATATTTGGCATTAGATCTTTTAGATTAATATTGGGGTTTTTAGTGTGTTAAATTTGAATAATTAACTTCCATATTAATGAAGGGGAAACCACAGTGAGCACAGGGAAGATGTTGTAGGGAGAATGTTGTATTCCAAAACTTCTTTTTAGAAAATGTTTATAATATTTATTAAGCTCTTACTATGAGCTTAATGGTATGAGACTTTTCTAGCTGCTTTATAAAATACATTCATTTAATCTTCACATTAGCTTTATGAGGTAGGTTCTATAATCCCTATTTAATCTACAAGCAAAGTAAGATGTAAGTCACACAGGCACAAAGTGATAGAGTCAGGGTCTTTGCAAAAAGAGCTCTAGAGAGAATAGTATTGACTGGCATTAGAGAAAACCATGTTATTTAGGACACTAGAACATCCAAATCTTTGCTCATAGAGAATGCTTGGACTATCTCCCTGAATGACAATAAAACTCTGGTTAAAAATGTGTTTCTCATTTACTTTCATCTTAACCTTGCCACAATTGACATTTGCAACCAGATAGTTCTTTACCATGTGGGTTGTCCTGTGCATGGTAGGAGGTTTATCAGTATTTGCAGCCACCACCTATTGGATGCCAGTAGCAACACCTCTCCTCAAGTTATGACAACAAAACACGTCTGCAGACGTTTCCAGATGTCTCTGTGAGGGCCAAATCAGCTCTTTTAAGAGGAAACTCCTTGAATCTAACCAAAACATTTATTTTGCTTTAGTATCTATGCCTTCAAGCCTCATTAGGTTGATACAGAAAATATTGAAACATACATGTGAAATACTGCATTTTTTATGTACATTTCATAGACACTTCTAATTTTCAGAGTATTTAGAGGAGTAATTTATTGTGAAATACACCAGAAAGTATTTTATATCCCATTGTGCAAGTAAGGACATCGAAACACAAATAATTGAAAGATGGCATCAAGTTTGGGAGAAAGAATTCAAAACAGACCAGAATTTGAAATTTACACTTGAAAACTTGATAGCAGACTTTGGGCAAATGTTAAATTTTCTCCATCTCAGTTTCCATCAACTATCAACTGAGAGTAACAATCTCAGTTTTGCCTCCTGGCAAGGCCCTGAGATTGTTTCAATCAAAAGATCCATGTGAAAGTAGAAAATGTTACTAGTTTTATTACTGATGGTTTGCCTGCGATCATCCAGAAAAGTAAGGGTTGAGCTGACATTGAAATAACACAACTATTGTGATAACATTCTCTTTCCTTAGATGAAGTGTGACACATATGTGGGTCCCACTCTTCTTATTGTGCAGATATTGGTAATTAATCACAAGTCTTCTTTCTGGTGTGACCTCAGAAGTTCTCAGCAACACAATCTGGATAACTACAAACCAAAGTTTAAATACTGAGCTTGAGACCAAATCTATTGGCTATCCCTATACTTAAAAAGCTGTCACTTTACTCTGACTCCTTTAAACACCAACTACTTTATACCATATTTTTAATGTAATAAATTAATATATTGGTGTTTTCAGGCACCATTGACAGGTAAGTCAAAGTATAGTTGGCTAGTCTAGCAATTATCTCAGGCCTTCCAAGTTCATAGCCTGCAATGAGTAGAAAATCTCAAGCCTCATTTGGGAGGCAGCCATTAGCACAATAGGTTCTCAGACTTTAGCGGGCATCTGGCACACCTGTACAAACAGTTTTCTAGGGACACGCTCAGAATTTATGATCAGCGCATCTTTTGTCGAGCTCAAGAATTTGCATTCCTAATACATTTCCAAGTAATGGGGCCGGTCCAGGGACCGCACTCTGAGAACCACTGAAAGACAGCTGGCCTTAGGGCAAGAAGACCTCAGTTTGAGAAATCCTTCTATTTTTTTATAATATCTGTAATCTTGGGGAAAAAATCCTAAGCCTTCAGGTTTGAGTTTAGTGCTTCGTAAAGTGGTTAATGAAGACTGATTTGTATACCTCATAACGTCATTTTGAAGATGGTTTTCTCCAGAGGATAGAGTTCAGGAGGAGAAATAGAATAAATTATGAAAAGGGTAAGGAAAAAGCTTACAAACAGTAAGTGTTCTTGATGAGAAAATGCATATTAGTGCTTTCGTTCTTAGAAAAAATGCCCGTTTGTCATTTTTAATGTATACATAATAGTTGTACATAATTATGGGCTATATGTGATATTTTGGTGCATGCATACAATGTGTAATGATCAAATTAAGGTAATTAGGATATTTATCACTTCAAACATCTCAAATCTTCTAGCTCTTTTGAAAGATACAATATACTGCTGTTAACTGAAGCCACCCTAAAGGTGCCTGTTTAGCTTGGAAGTTCAACCAGTTATTTATGGAACCACCTCCTTCTCAGGCCTCTGAAGGGCTTTCTCTCCTCTGCAGCCTTGGGCCGACTGCAGCAGGAAGCTGCGTGCAACATGCCAGGCCTCTACGCAACTCTACCACACCTTGCTGAGGCTTACCCAAAGTCTACATGAAGTAAACGTTTTCAGAATATTCTACATGCTTAGCCTAAGGCATTGTTCCCCTTTGCTGATCTACAGGGACTAAAGAAACACAGTAGGTCAGAGATGATCTAGGGTGGAACCTTCAGCCATTGGCAGTGGCTCCTCAGTTTTGCTTGTGACTCATGACAACCACTTGCCAGGGGGAAGGGGAAGGAAATCATCTGGAAAACACCCTTACTAAAACTGAAAGAAACATTCTGGGAAAGAGGGGGGAAAAAAGTGAAAATAAATGCAAGGTCTCCATAGGATCTCAGTAAGTCCTGACTCATCATTTTCATTGATAGTGGAAAGAACCTACAGCTTGAAGTTCTAATTCCTGTCTCTGCCACTTTTTGGCTGAATGCCACTGGAGCTGTCTCTTCTCAATTCTCATAAGTTAAAAGGCTCACAGAGGTAGAGAACATCTCTGGGTTTTTCAGAGCTGTATTTTTCTCAGTGACAGACATAGATTAACTGCTCAATAAATATTTATTTAATGAAAAAACGAGTAACTTAGCAAACCTCTCTTCACTTCAATTTTCTTATTTGTTAAATAACATTATGAATATATAGATCCTAGGGTCATCATAAATAGTCGATGGGCGAACGAAAGCTGCACAGAACACAGGAGGTCCTCGATAAATAGAGGCTGCAGTGAATGAACATGAATATACCAGTGAAGTTATGTTTGTTCATAATCAAATGGCTTATTCATTTCACATACAGCCATTAGCGTATTTTAAATCTTTTTAGTAGCATGTTTTGATTATCTTAATAGTCCTAGAGGGAAAAGAATTAACCTAAGGAAAATGTATCACTGTTTTAGCTTTAAGCTCATGTCCCAACTCGTTGCACCTAATATGATAAACAAAAACTAGTTTATTCCCTTGACAACCATACCTTAATTCTAAGTTCCCTTTCAGGATCCAGCTGTTCTGGCCTTGATTTTCTGATATATCCTTGGTTCAAAGACCCCTCCTTACAATACTCCAACCTGTTGCTTCCCTCAGCACATCTCCCACTTCTTCTCACTTTGATGCTCCAGGCTTCCTTTTATGAGAGCCCTTGTTATTATATTGGGCCCACCCAGATAACACAGGATAATAATCTCATCTCCAGATCTGTAACCTAGCTCTTTCTTTACTTACTTGTATCTCTCTTTCTGGTCTCCCTTCCTTTCTTAGAAGGGCATTTCATCTTAAATAGCCTGGGTTTTGAGTCAGCATTAGGTAGGTTTGAATCAGAAACTACCAATTAGCAGCTGTACAACTTTATCAGAGTACTTGGCCTCTCTTTCCTTCAGTTTCTTCACTGGTAAAATGTAGATTACAAATTACTTGTCTCATGGAGCTATTGTAAAGATTAATAGTGATAATACCTGTAAATTACCAAGCATCATGCCACTCATAGAATAATTAATAAATGTTAGCTCTTGTTATCATTGTTATTTTTATTCTAATCCCTAAACTGTCACATGTGAGGCATCTAATGATTGTTTTATGATAGGACTGACAGTAGAAACTGCTAGCTGATCACCAAACCCATTTCTCCTTTTCTTGTGTATATGATAGACTATATCTCACACTCTCCCTTGCGATATAAGATGAGCAGCAGAAGGAATGTGAGTAGAAAAGATATGCATCTCTCTAGGCCTTTCTCAAAACCTCCTATGAGACTCTCCATATTCCTTTCCCCTCTGGCTTGAAATAGACAAGTGAGGTGAACTGGGAAGCCAGAAGTTGCAGATTGCAAAATCACATAATTGAAGAAATCTCTCGTAAACACTCATTTTGGGGGCTTTATTGCAGAAGAAATAAACTTCAATTGCAGTAAGCTACTGAAATTTCAGGTTATGTCTGAAGAGAGCAGCTGAAGTTACGTTAATATTAGAAGTTTTTAATTCTTTGGTCTCTTTCTGCAATGGTTAAAAATAGGAGAGAGAAAAAAGTTCAATTTATCTCTTTTTTTCTTTTGCTTTTGGGGTCATATCTAAGAAACACTTCAGCCTAGCCACAAATATTCTCCTAAGAATTTTATACTTCAGCTGTTATACTGAAGTTTATAATCCACTTTGAGTTGATTTTTGCATATGTTCTGAGGTAGGAGTCTAACTACATTCTCTGCATGTGGATATCCAGTTTTCCCAGCACCATTTATTGAAAGGATTATTCTTTGTATATTGCCTTGTTTTTCTATCTGTATTGGGGCATATGCATTGTTATTAAAAAAAAATACCCATAGCTGGGTTACTTAGAAAGAAAAGTGGTTTAAATGGCTCGCATTTCAGTAGGCTGTACAAGCATAGTGCTGGTATGCATTTCTGGTGAGGTCTCATGAAGCTTATAGTCATGGCGGAGGGCAAAGTGGGGAGCAGGCATCTCACATGGCCAGAACGGGAACAAAAGACAGTGGAAAGATGCCACACACTTTTAAACAACTAGGGCATGTATGAATTCAGGGTAAAAGCTCACTCATCACCTAGAACTCTCCTGATGTCTCAGATGAAGAACAAAGCAAGGTCATGTGACTTACCCAAGGCTATAAGGTTGATTGTCAGAAGAGATGTGGTTGGCATCCAGTCCTCCTGCTTGTTAAATTAAATTAAATTTGGCCTAACACTGATATGTACGTAGTGAACTGTAGCCTAACTTAACATGTAAGCAAACTACAACCTTGAAAATATATTCTTGTTCAGGTAATGTAGTTTCCACCAATTCATAGCAGCCAAGCATTTAGCCAATCACAGTCTGTAAACTGCTTAGACATATCCAAATAAGGCAGGCACCCAAGCCATAGCCACTGAGACTATTTCTGTGTGTCACTTTCTTTTTCTTTCTTTAAGTACTGCCTGCCCACATTTCTGGGTAGAGCTCTCTGAACCTTTACTGGTTTAGGGTGCTGCCTACTTCATGATTCATTTTTTTTTTTTCAAATAAATTATGCTAGATTTAATTTGTCAAATAGGCAACATACAGAATGGGAGAAAATTTTTACAATCTACCCATCTGACAAAGGTTTGATACACCAGAATTTACAAGAAACTTAAATATATTTACAAGAAAAAAGCAACCCCATCAAAAAGTGGGCAAAGGACACAAACAGACACTTCTCAGAAGAAGACATTTATGTAGCCAAAAAACATATGAAAAAAATCTCAACATCACTGATCGTTAGAGAAATGCAAATCAAAACTAAAATGAAATACTGTCTCATGCCAATCAGAATGGTGATTATTAAAACGTCAAGAAACTACAGATGCTGGCGAGGCTGTGGAAAAATGGGAACATTTTTGGTGGGAATGTAAATTAATTCAACCATTGTGGAAGACAGTGTGGCGATTCCTCAAGGATCTTAGAACCAGAAATACCATTTGATCCAGAAAGCCCATTACTGGGTATATACCCAGAGGAATATAAATCATGCTAATTTTTTAAACACTATTTTAGCGAGCACACCATAGTGTTCTCATTCTCTCTTTTTTCATGGTCACCCTGAGAACACCAAGGTCTTCATCTAGTAAAAAGAGAAGTCCCTTCCTCAAGTTCATCATCACTTTCCTGTCTTCCTGAAGATGGGGCTTTCTTTCTGGTTTCTGGGAAATTAGCCTTAAATAACTGTGACACACCATGTTCAGAAATAGGCCAACCAGTTGGCATAATGCCAGATTGTTGGTCACAGCATCCCCAAAGCAAGAAGAGATCTGTGCAGATGTTTTGCTGTAACATTGGCCTCCAAGCCTCCCATGCGAAGACCTTCCAGCCAGAGCCAACATTCACTCAGCACTCACAAGCCAGTGGCTACAGTTTCCAACCCCAAAAAGGGAGGAAGAGAAAGTGGGCTTGAGAGTCTATAGCTCTTAAAAGCAGTGCCAAGGCATAAAAAAGGAAAATTTCAGGATGCAAAGCCCATGCGGCGACAATCTGGGGAAGCTGCACTGGGGTGCGTGAGCTTTGCTGGCTAGCTGCTCAGTACAGCTGGACATAATAGGACGCTGGTCTGGGAAGCCCCTTCTTGCTGCAGGCTGCCTGGTACACTAGTCAGAGGTGAAATCCAGTGAGACAAGAATATGATTCTACATTCTATTGGAGCAGCCTGGGATACTCTTCAAGCTTAGGGAATGGAAATATTTTAACCTACAAAGAAAGGGGCTTTCCATGGATTTCCCAGTAATATGCATTTATCTGAAAAGGAAAGTAGGAAAAGCCCTGCCGGACCAACAGAAAGCAGGTCTGTCTTCCACACAGTACAGGCACTGTTCTGACTTCATTCTTATGGAACAGACACCATGACGCATACTGTTTCAAATAACGGACTATTTGCTTCTCATTTGAGATGCAAAATCTACTCAATAAAATGGGCACTTAATTACCCTCTTTTTGCAACAGAACAATTGAGTTAGTTGCAAGCCAAACATTTCTGTCTGTCACCCTGATCAAACATCCATGATTGAAGGAGGAAACTTTTCACTGCTTCTCCAACATAGCAAGCTCTTTCCTGTCTCTCTGCCTTTGCAGAAGCCAGTCATTTTGTCTAAAAAACTGCTTTTTTTTTTTTTTTAATTGCTCACATATCCTTCTGGATAACAATGATAGTACTGCTGCTAATGATGATGATAAGTAACATAGAATATGTGTGACTGCATGCTCCTTGCCTGGCACTGCCCCTAGAACTTTATTACAGATTATTCTGTTTATTACTAAAAGCAACTTGATGACATAAGTGATTTTACTTACCCTAATTTACAGACAAGCAAATTCAGGCACAGAAGGATGTTTTGCCCAAGGCATATGGCGACTAAGTGCCAAAACACTGTACTAAAAAGGCTAACGTGAAAAATACAGGCCATGCCAAGTGTGGTTACGGAAACTCTCAAACACTGCTAGTGGGAATCATGTAAATCGGGACAAGTCACATTTGAAAACCCTTTTATAGTATTTATTAAGTTGAAAATAAAACACAAAAATAATTTTATTCCAAGGTATGTAGACCTCCAGAAAGGAAAAAATATATATATTTATATATTTTCTTCGATGCACACCTAAAGGATTTGCATCTCCACATTTTATATAATAAATATATTTATATATTAATATCATATATATTATATAATATGTTATATGCATTATATAATATAAATATATATTAATGTTATGCATGTGTGTGTGTATATATATATATATATATATATATTTTTTTTTTTTTTTTTTTTTGAGACAGAGTCTTGCTAGAGTGTAGTGGCACAAGCTTGGCTCACTGCAACCTCCACCTACTGGGTTCAAACAATTCTCTTGCCTCAGCCTTCTGAGTAGCTGGGATTACAGGTGCCTGCCACTGCACCCAGGTAATTTTTATGCTTTTAGTAAAGACAGGGTTTCACCATCTTGGCCAGGCTGGTCTCAAACTCCTGATCTCATGATTCACCCGCCTTGGCCTCCCAAAGTGCTGGGTTAGAGTCATGAGCCCCCACACCCAGCAGAAAATATACATTTATCTACTAAGGATGAACATAAGGATACCAGTAATTTCATTCCAGGATATATAGAAGAGATTCATACCATAATGTTAAGAGCAGCATTATGTATAATAGCCCCATATTGGAACTATTCAAATGCCATCAACAGTATAATGGATAAAACTGCATATATTTGCTAAATGGAATAATAGACTACAGCATGAAAGTGAACAAATTGTAACTAAGTCTAACAATATTAAAAAGCTCACAAAAATAAGGCTAAGAGAAAGATGCTGTGAACAAAAAGTATATATATCATGATTTCACTTATGTAAAGTAGAAAAACATAAAATTAATCTATGCTATTACAAATTAAGATAGTGATTATCCTTGGGGCATGGCAGCATCTGCAGTGGGAGCTTCTGGGATGCTGATAATTTTCTGTTCTTGATTTTGAGGCTGGTTACACAAGTATGTTTACTTTAAAAAACCAGGCTGGGTTCAGTGATTCAGGCCTATAATCCCAGTGCTTTGTGAGGCTGAGACAAGAGGACTGCTGGAGTCCAGGGTTTCAAGAGAAGCCTGGACAGCATAGCAAGACCCCATCTCTAAAAAAAAAAAACCCAAAGTGTTAATATTAACCGAGTGTAGTGACACCTGCCCCTAGTCCCAGTTACTCTAGAGGCTGAGGTGAGAGGATCATTTAAGCCCAGGAGGTCAGGGCAGCGGTGAGTCATGATTGCACCACTACACTCCCACCTGGGCAACACAGCAAGATCCTGTCTCAAAAAACAAAAACGAGTAAACAAGCCAAAAACTCATCCAATGGTACGCTTAGAATTATTTTCACTTTTCTAAATGTATGTATGTTATACAATGTATTTCAATATTAAAATTTAAAAAAAGATCTGAACAAATTTAAAGCTCATGCTCTCAACCTCTGTGGGATATATTCATATTTTAAAAATTATTCAGAATGCAATATAGCCTGGCATATACAGCTATTCATACATATTTTACTTCAAAAGGCATTTTTTAATATGGCCTCTGATAGTGCTTAACAACTTACGTAACGATCTGGTCCCCACTCAACTGGGAGATTCTTGAACAGGAAACCTACGCACTATATTTCTTGGTATCTCAAACTCTTAGCATAGGGTATGAACCATAATAGTCTGTCTTTGGCTGTTTGATAAATCAATGAATACATTTCTGTTTTCTGAATAAGTGCTGTCTATAGGAAGGGCTGCACTGGGAATCAAATGTTTAAGATATGATGTTCCTATGCTACAGAAGACTGACAGCATCAACTACTATGATCCACATGCACTTATCTGAACCACAAAAGCACAATTAATGTGCCAACAGAATGGAACTTTGGACTATTTATGTGCCTGATTACCAGACTGCAAAGCTCTTTCTTTACAGCAAATATTCTTCTGGTTTTAAGTGGGAGAAGTGGAGATTCAGGATGTTGAGTAACCTGTATGGAGCCCATGAGAACACTGCAGAGGGGGAGAAAGAACCAGAGTCCAAGGATCCTTGAAATCTTGGTCTTCATTCTTTGAAATCAGTGTTAAGAAACGGGCCACGAAGATATATTTAAGCGGTCCCTAAATACATGACCCAAAGTGATATCCTCCAAAAAGAATCCTGTATTCCTTTGTTTCCATTTTGACATTCAGGCTTTGAAGATTTCTGTTACAATTTAAGTATGTTGGTTAGGAGCCACTATATGAATCAGGTTATATCCATTAACGGTGTAGTATTCAGTCTTTCCTGGCATTACAATATCAATTGTGCACCATGTGATTTGTTTCAGGACTTCTCCATAGATGCTCAGGGAACCTATAACACACAAGCATGTTTCTGCCAAAAACTTTGTAAACATTTTTTGTTTACTAGAATAAACACATCCCTGTGTAGTAGAAATAGTACTGACAACAGACTTATGTCTGATTTAAATTCTGTCTCTGTCCTTTAAAATGTGTAACTTTGGCAAGGACAGTAACTTTCTCATATATAAAATGGAGGTAATATTTACCTTGTAGTTATTATGAGGAATAAAGAAAATGTACACAAAGCACTTAGAATAATAGTACTCATTACCGTTATCAAAGAAAGAATATTGGTATCTATTATGGAATATTCACACTGGTTTCTAAACTCATAATCGCTATAAGAAAAGAAGATATGAGAACACTAGCGTTACTGAGTCTTTCCTTGAAATGCTATATCTGGGGCCTTAAGCAAACATAGAGGGTCCTCTTTGTCCATATAGGGTATAGGACTGCTCACTTTTCTGCACCAGACCAAGCCCAAGATATACAGTGTTGGAATGAGCCTGACTGTGAAAGAATCATAGATGTCTCCCCTAGTTCTAAATAAAAGAATGTCATGCAGTACAGAAACCACATTTTTAGCTGAGCTGTCTATAAATGAGAAGCCCTGATTTTAAAATAATATATTTGGTATCTATAATTACCAATTATGAGGGAAATGTATCTGAATGAGTTACAGTCTAAAATTATTGATCTTAGACAATTGAATCATAAAAAATCCTTAATAATAAAACTTTACTTGTTACAAAATTTAAATAATTGTCCCAGAACACAGTTTAGATTTTATCTTTGTCTTAGCTAGAGGGAAAAAAAACTAAGCTGTGAGAAAGATTAAAATAAGTAACTAAAACTTGGTCTCCACAAAATCTGCTACAGTGCTGAAAGTACTATAGCAGATTTTTTTTAGAGAATACTCCCTAATTTATAAATTTAGAATTGAAGTATGCTCACAAATCTGATAGTTTGAAATTTGTGAGGTTTTACTGACTTAAAAAATGCCCAATTAGTAGAGAAAATATAAGTGAGACAAATATTTATTCCATCGCACTCCAACTCCCGTAATATTGTTTGATAGTTTTTAGAAGTGCATTTTTTTTTAACTTTTGACTTCAGATAATCATAGATACACATGGAGGCATATGAAATAATACAGAGATTTTCTGTACACTTTACATAGTTTCCTCCACTGACAATATCTACAAAACTATGACACAACCAAGAAATTGACATTGATGCAATTCTCTGCCTGATTCAGATTTTATCTGTTTGACTTGCACTCATTTGTGAGCATACGTGTATTTTAGCACATGCATAGATTAATGTGAACTTCACTATAGTCAAGATACTGAATATTCCCATCAGAGATACCCAGGCTGTGGAAAAATAGGAACATGATTCCTTGAGGAATCGCCACACTGTCTTGTCACTACAACATAGAAATATGATTGATTTTTGGGTGTTGATGTTAAGCCATTTTCCATTGCTATAAAGAAATACCTAAGGCTGGGTAATTAATAAAGAAAAGAGGTTTAGTTGACTCAATTCTTTAGGCTGTACACACTTAGCACTGGCATCTGCTCAGCTTCTGGGGAGGCCTCAGGGAGCTTTTACTGATGGCAGAAAGTGAAGCAGGAGCTGGCATATGGCTATCATTTACTGATGGCAGACAGTGAGAGCAGGAGCAAGAGAAATCATAGAGGGAAGGTTCCATATACATTTTAGTGATCAGATCTCACAAGAACTCACTTTCACCTAGACAGCACTGAGCCATGAGGGATCCACCTTCAAGATTCAAACACTTCCCACCAGGCCCCACCTCCACCATTGGAGATTACAATTCAATATGAGATTTGGGTTGGGTCAAAAATTCAAACTGTATTATGCTACAACTTTGCTGAACTCACTCATTAGTTCTAGGTGATTTTTTTTTTTTTTTAAATCTTGGGATTTTCCATGTAGGTAATCATGTTATCTGAAAAAAAAAAAAAAAAAAAATCTGTCTTTCCAATCTTAATGCCTTTTTTTTTTTTCCTTATTGTGGAAACACATTTCCCATTACTATGCTAAATAAGAGTGGTGAAGGTGGACATTCTTGTCTCTACAACAATGTAACTTTTTTTTAATCTCCAAAATTAAATCTGTGCTTGTGTTTGAAATGCATTTTATTATCTATTTCTGTTCCTTTCCCTCCATAAGCTTGTAGCCTTGTGGGGAGGATGTCTTCATGAAGAACAACACTAAGTAGCGTTAAATAAAATGCAGTGTTTAATCGAGGTTGTATAGACTCTGCAGTGAACTAGAATTCCAGTTACATTTCAGAGCTACTAATATTTATGATGTGCTTAATATATGTCAAATATTGTTCTCAAAGTCTGAAATAAAAAGTAAAAAGGACAGTCTCCTTACTATTTTCAAGCTTACGGTCCAGAGAGGGAGAGCATAAATAAACAAATATATAGTAATTAATGTGTTTTAAGTGCCACAAAGAAAAGTAATAAAGCAGGTGATGAAAGAGAGAGTGATAAGGTAAGGGCAAGATTTTAGAGAGTGTGGTCCAGAAAGTCGTTTCTAAATAGGTACCATTTTTGTGGGTGCCCTTCTTCTAAATCAAGGCAAGAACATTGAGACAGAAGAAATAGCAAATGCAGAAGCCCTGAAGGGAAGGAAACTTAGTGTATTTGTGAAATAGCAAGAGGACTGGTGTGCCCAAAAGGGAGTAAGAAGCAGAGAAAGAAGAAAATGAAGCTGGAGTTGTAAGTACAATCTAGGTGATGAAGAGTCTCTTAGACTAAAAGAATACTATGGCTTTTAAGAGTCATGTTTTGTTTGTTTTTGTTTGTTTGTTTGTTTTTTTCTTGTCCAGGGAAGTGATTTGATGTGGTTTATGTATCAAAAGGAGCATTCGATGAGTGTTGCTGTAGACTACTGTTAGGAAGATCACATGTTCACAGAGTGCTGGCTTTTGTTGTATTGTCATTAATGCTATTTCATAGAATGAATTGATTTTCCTTATCGCCAATAGAATTGAGTTACTTTGCTATCTGGCAGAAAAATAACTGCGACTATTGACATTCCATGCTATACAAATAAAATCTAAGAACCATAAAATATACCAATAATTATTTTAGTATTAATAGTTCTTTCGTATCATGCTAGAAATTGGGACTAGGCACAGTGGTTCACAGCTGTATTCCTAGCACTTTGGGAGGTTGAGGTGGGAAGATTGCTTGAGGCCAGAAGGTCAAGATCGGCCTGGACAACATAGCAAGATCTTGTCTCTACTTAAAAAAAAAGTCAGGTGTGGTGGCATGCACTTGTAGTCCTAGCTACTCAGGAGGCTGAGGCAGTAGGATCCCTTCAGCCCAGGAGTTCAAGGCTACAGTAAGCCTGATTGTACCACTGCTCGCCAGCCTGAGTGACAGAGCAAAGCTCCATCTCAAAAAAGAAAGAAAAAGAAAAGAAATTAAATAGTTTGAATTTGTTAAAGACTGTGAATATTAACTTACATACTTATTTTTGTCATTTTAATTATGTTAAAGACCCCATCCAGGTGTTCATCTAAAGATCTTTGATTCCTTGAAGACAATTTTGATTTTTTTTTTTTTTTGTCTTAAAGAGCTAAAATTACTTCAAGGAGAAAAAAAAAGCACACATAACAATAAAACCTCACTTCACCTTCTGCCAACCCCATTCTCGTATTTACTCTCCAGAGGGTTCCCTGAATACATCACCTCTGCTTACACTCTTCTTCCACATTTATTCAGTTAAATTAGCTTTCTTTATCCTCAAAATGGTATTCAAGTATCACCACTTTTTCAGAGACAACCAATTCCTCTTATAGACTTAGGTCAATATTTTCTGATCATCCTATCAATACAAAGAATGATAATAAAACTAGGTGACACTTGAGCATTTATTTTATATAAGAAAAACAAATAACATATTGTATTATTGTTCTCCTCATCATATTAATATGAAAAGTAAGATTTAGAGGCATTAAGTAACTTATGTAAGGTCCTGGAACTATCAAATTACAGAGTTTAAATTTCAACTTTGTCAGGGTTTGTGTTGCTTGGATTGCAATCATTATTTATATCCACGGTTTCCAAAGTATGCATGCAGATATCCTGAGCTGCCCCAACAAACTTAAAGGAGTGCTACAGTAGATTGCTATTCCTTGACGGAAACATACTGTTACTCTGTGACTCTCAGATCCTGTAGAAATCTCTTGCTTGAGGTAGTTCAGAGGCTCAACATTAGATTACACTACATTACTTTCAATGACACCATAAACTGAGTGTTTCATGGTTGCTGCGTAAAAGGACAAATACTAAGCAAAAAAAAAAAAAAAACAGTGTGGGAGAGGAAATGAGGGTGGCCATGTCCAATCCGATTCCATGTTTTGACAAGCTGTGTTATGCCTGATAGGTGTACATACTGCATTGATTAGTAAGTAATCGTGGCCACTTAAGAATAAAATAAAAATAGTATTTTTTTCTTTCAATGTATGTGTTACTTTTTTTGTTCAAATGCCTACTAATTTGTTAAGACATAAATATGTATTATCTTGCCTGGACCTGGCCGGGTGTGGTAGCTTAAGCCTATAATCCCAACACTCTAGGAGGCCAAAGTAGGAGGATCACTTGAGCCCAGGAGGTCGAGGCTGCAGTGAGCCATGACTGTGCCACTGCACTTCAGCCTGGGTAGGCAGAGTGAGACCCTGTCTCAAAAATAAATAAATAAATAAATAAAGTTTCCTGGACCTAACTAGTTAATAAAGGCAACTTTCAAGTATTTCTTTTATTCCATGTGTGTTATGAAAAACTTACTAAGACACTAACGACATCATGAATGGAGAAAGTTTGGACATCTCTGGCTGGATATTTGTCTCATCTACCAAACTGAGATTTTCTTGAATGTGAGATAAAACCAGATTGGTGGAAGTAGAAATCAGAAACGATCTTTTTCTTCTGGTCTGCCTCTCCTCTGTAAGAGTTTGAAGACTTTTGGCTACAAGAAACAATCCAACACACACTGTCTTGAATAATAAGGAGGAAAAGGGGAGGCATACAACAGGCACTGACCTGTGTAGCATCTCCCCAGGGATAATCACATTGATACTTACCAAGGAAGTAACTGAAAAATTCTTACAGGACAGATGCAGAAATTTCATTAAAAAAAAAAAAAAAAAATCTAACCAACGCTATTAGGCATTTAATCTCTATTTATGAGAGAATAATATGTGAATTTATAATTCCATTGCAAAAGATTTGTAGAGAATTGCCAGCTGACTTAGCTGCAAGAAGGGTTAGACAAAAAAAGGTATGTCAAAATTTCTGTCCTTCATGGAATGTTCACAGATCGAAGCAGCCCTGTTTTTCCCTTCCAGATGAATACTAGAGTCACCAGATTTACCCATTAAAACTTCAAGATGATTGGTTCAATGTGAATTTCAGATTTCAAAAAACTTTTTAGTATAACTATGTCCCAAATATTGCATGGGGCTAATTACTACTACAAAATTATTGTTCTTTTTTTGTTATTCTTTTTTTCCCCCCAAATCTGTTTGGTAGGGAACAAATTTATTATTTACCTAAAATTCAAATTGAACTGGATATCTGGTATTTTACCTAGTAACTCCAGTGGAAACAGAAATTCACTTCAAAATGTAATTATCAACAGAATTAAAGTATCATCATTTTCCAACCCTTAATCAAATAAAGGATCTAGAATTGTGATTTTTAAAGTGTGGTTCCCTGCGCAGAGGCATCACCACCATCTGGGAACTTGTTAAAATGCAAATCCTTAGGACTCATTTTATCCCTACTAAAGCAGAAATATTGGGGTTGGGGTCCCCAAAAGTGTGTTTTAGCACATGATGTTGTGATGATTCTAATCAATGAGTTGAGAACCACTTACCTAGGAAATTTTGGTAGGCAGAGTAATCTTCCCCCAAACATGCCTATAGTCCCAAAAAGTAAGTTAATATCATAGGTTACCTGACAAAGAAGAATTAAGGTTGCAGATGGAATTTTGATTGCTAATTTGCTGACCCTAAGACAGGAAGAAAATCCTGTGTGATTCAGGTGGGACCAATGTAATCACACGGGTCTTTAAAAAGAGTGAGTCAGGAGAAAATGTAACTATGGGAAGAGGGAATAAAGATGCAACATGACTGGCTTTGGAGATGGAGAGTGTCATGAGACATGGTCTGTGGGCAGCCTCTAGAAGCTGGTGAAGGAAATGGATTCTCCCCCAAAGTTTCCGAAAAGAAATGGGCCCTGGTGACACCTTGATTTTAGTCCAGTGAAACCCTTGTTGAGCCTCCCACCTGCAGAACTGTAAGATACACTTTGTTGTTAAAGCCGTCAAGTTTGCGGTCATTTGTTACAGTGGTGACAGAAAACCATTAGAGCAATGGTCATCTATGCCTGCTAAAACCATTAGCTAAAAAGGCAATGCTCTAATACAATAATGTGAATGGGTTGGAAGTTTATGTCAAAACCCTACTGTGTTTATTCATGTGTATTGTTTAAAACTTACTTTATACACATATGCAGTTTATGTCTTTTCAACTAATCATTTATTTATAAGGTTTTGAATTACAGACTAATAATAGTAACCATCAGCTATATTTAGGAAATCAAGAGGCCCAGATTGCATATTAGCAGTCAACGCAGTATTGAGCAGAGTGAGAAAGCCACAGGTAAGGAGCACTGTTGAGGACTGCGCTCTAAATACAGCCTCACCTGTTTGCTTGGAATGATGTCTCCCACAAGAGGTGTAATGTACCTATTTTCTCCCTTTTTATTCTGAGCAACAGGAATATCCTTGGTAAATTGTTCTGGAAACAGGCCTAGGAATAACTTGAGAAATAAAGGAATACATAGATGTCCCAGAGGCCTCAGCACAGCCACAGAAATAAATTTTTATATCATGACTTGACCACAGGCACAGAAGGCATCAAATTTTAAGTTTCCCAAGAAAGGGTTCTCATTTTTCTTCACATCTTCTGTCTGTGCTTAATCCTGTCTAAATTAGCATGAAGGAGAAATATTTACATAAATGCAACCAGTTACCTAAAATATGGAAAAATCAGGGATTTTCTGGTACTTTTTATTTCTATTGAAAATAATATCTGTGGCCATGTGAAACCTTTGGCAACACTTCTGGCTGGCAAAGAATCTTTAATTTTTGTTCATTGAAGTATCACTATTCTCATAGTATCAACGGTAACATGCAGCTGTTAAAAATGCATAAGATATAGATCAGTACATCTATATGAATGACATGGACCTTCTTCTCAAGAAATGTACCTCTGGAGACTTCCTTATTGGTGTGTTCATACAGGCTGGGCATGGCCCTATTCCAAGAAGCTCCATTTACCTAGGCATGTGACAGTGGCACTGTCATCGTACCATGCAGCAGCTCTGCTCCCAGACATATCCCAACAGCTCACTACCCCCACACTGGGAGCTTACCTCCTCTTTCGTACATTTTTTATCAGGATTATTTTTTAAATCTTACCATCTGACATGAGGAATGATTCACGTAAGGATCAAATAGTTCCCTTTAGCTCTGAGATTTTATAGGACTATAATTCTGTTCACTTTTGGAAGACTTTGGAATTTGATAGAAGAATAAAGCTAACCCCACTCATTCTTCAAGGCCCCACTCAAATATCATGTCCTCCCTGACACCACCTCCTCGATCACTGCCTTCTGTAAACTCCTCTAAAAATTATGGTCCCCAGGCGCAGGCAAGAGCAAACTAGGGCTCTCAGTAAAAGGGCTGTTGAGAATGAGAAAGATGCTGAAATAAGTTAAATAGAAAGTTATGAAAACCAACAAGAAGTGTGGCCAGCATTTCAAAGGGCATTCTCCTGGTAAGTACAGTGGTCTTAGCCTTGAGTAGAATGGCCATCACCATGCAGGAAGGTGTGTGGAGAAGGACAGAACACATACAGAGGGAAGAGGTTATTCTGCTATAGGTTCTAGCTTTTATTCCAATGATAGCAGAATCATGGTTGGTGAGGGTAGGCTGAGAACAGCATTGAGCCCTCCACAGGGACGGGCACTGGTGAGAGAATGCAGATAAGCAGAGTGCTGAGACATGGTTAATTGGGCTGGTCTCAGTGACAGTGGAAGTCCCATATGGAAACAAGAGTGTGTGTGTGTGTGTGTGTGTGTGTGTGTGTCACAGAGAAGAGAGAGAGACAGACAGACAGACAGAGAGAGAGAGAGAGAGAGAGAGAGAGGGAGGGAGGGAGGGAGAGAGAGAAACAGAAAAAAATATGGGGCCTGAGTCAAAAACCCAGTTGCGGTGGGGCCCGGTGGCTCATGCCTGTAATCCCAGCACTTTGTGAGGCCAAGGCAGGCAGATTACCTGAGGTCAGGAGTTTGAGACCAGCCTGGACAACACAGTGAAACACTGTCTCTACTAAAAACACAAAAATTCGCAGTATGTGGTCGCTTGTGCCTGCAGTCCTAGCTACTGAAAAGACTGAGACAGGAGAATCATTTGAATCCAGAATGCAGAAGTCATAGTGAGCCAAGATCATGCCACTGGACTCCAGCCTGGGTGACAGAGTGAGACTCCATCTCAAAACCAAACCAAACAGAACAACAGCAACAAAAAACCCAGTTGTATGAATTCAGGCAGATAATTCCCGGATGAGCTTTTAAGGACCAGGCAATCTAGACACTGGAATAAAACAATAAAACTCATTTGCATGTGTACTTGCTGATAGACTAGGGGTGCTAATGTCTCCCCTGCTCAGCTGTATCTACCGAGGGCTGAAAGTGTAGCAAGTAAAGAGTGAATAATGAAATAATGAATTACTTATATTGAATAATGAATTATTGAAAACTGATGATTATTCAATAAAATGAGGAAAGCAGGAGCAGATAGTCTATTTTAATCATTTCACTTTCTGATCATTCCATGTGTGTCTAGCTAGAAAATAATGAAATACTAATAAATATATACACATAGAAAATATAGAATCACATGTGTTTTATATAATAAGCTCATTGCATGCAATACACATAAATATTACCCATAATATAGCTTATGTATATTTAGCACAATTCTACATATTGGGAGGTGCTCAATTACTATCTGTTGAACTGAACTTTGGCATACTGAGATTCAAATATTCTTTCATTTTCCAGCTTCAACTGGATGAATTTGCTAAAAGTAATGACTCATTTAAGACCTTATCTTTACATAATCCTAAGAGCTGAGTAAAGTAAACCAGTTATTTTCTAGGACTATTCTCTGTCCTACAGGGCAAGACAGCAGCCACTGTTTAGAGACTACGCCCAGGACATAGCTCATGGTAGGGCCTGATGACTAGGAGTCATTAAACCAACTGTTAGAGATGGGGTGGGGGAGGTTTATTCGAAGCAATAGAATGAAATCACAGAATTTGTAACATCTCCAGGCCCAGTCACTGTTGCAACAGGTGATAAGTTCTCGCTCTCTCCTTACGGCAATGATGAGATTCCCTAAAATTCCTTTCTAAAAATCTGGAAGTATTTTCCCTCTTCTGATTCAGCTGCTTTCATACTCTTCCAAACCAGTTACTGATTACACACACATAGCATTTCATACATTTATACACATGCACACACACACACAATGTAACTTCTAACAGCCTAAAGAAGTATGACTCACAGGTTGGAGTTGGGGAGAAGGAGGCGTTTTTTATTTCTCGCCTTGAAAAGTAGTGTCTTATTGTGTTGTTATAACAGTCTACCTCTTTTCGTAACATATTTGAGATTCACGAGATTTAAAATATCACCAGAGTTTATGTTTTTTTAAAAAAATTAGGAAAACAGTTCCAGTAAGATGTGAATCCCTAAATAATTGCTACAAGCTTTGTAACAAGGGGCTTTTGATTCCTTGCTTATGTGCATTGGGAGGGTCTTCAAAAAACGGTTAAAACAGAAAAGGATGGCTTGCTGTATTCTAATTATTTAAGTGAAAAGAGTTGATTCAGATGACAGACCAACTACCAGACACAGCAGCCAGACGAAGACCCCTTTATGCAGAGCTGCTTTAGTCTCACAAGATAAAGAAAGGAAGGAAATCAGAGAGTTTATTTTAATGATCCTATCCTGTCTTCCATCACAATGTAAACAACTATCCCCCTTTCTGTTCAGATGACATGATTTTCCATAGCCTCATACAGCCACGAATATGAGCCACACTAAATAGCTGTTGTTGGCAGAAGATAAGGAAGAAAGAAAGTGCCCAAATGAGGTTTATTTATTTTATCTGACACTGCAACTGTCAGACTGCAAATACCATGCACTTTATCCTGGACAGCCTGTCAACTTCAAAGAAGAGGTACATGGAGAAGAGTCTGGAATCTTCTCGCCACCATTAAGCAAAGCCCCGCCAAGTTAAGCTAAACTTCTCTAGTGTCTGTGAAATGAAACACACACACTGTAGGTTGCAATTTTGCTGACAGGTAGGTGTTGCTAAGAAGGCCATTGCTTTTTAAGGGGGTCAAGAACTGCCAAGGAAGAAAACTAAGTGCACAGTGGACAAAAGCTGAAGTCTGTGTTAACCTTTGGTCAACGGTATTCCTGGCCTTTTGGCATTACCCATTCCAGTATATTTTAAGAAAGAGGACTGTGTTTTCTGACTGTAAATATGAGTGCAGCAGGTTGAACCAGGATACACCAAATATTTTTCTAACTGAGGGAGACCAATGTAGAATTTAGATGCCAACAAGATGACTAAACAGCCATTTGTCTCATATTTACTCATTTAAGGCTGATGGGAGTGGAAAGAAACAGCTGCTGTGAGCTATTTCTATTGGGAGGCAATAAGATACAGCATACCATAGGAGATTATTTTAAACCCAAGGTATATTATTGACGCAGGTCTTTTATAGAAACGTCATATTCTGTCAGCTTCTTTGTCAATAATGTACACGCACAAAGAAGTTTAAACTGGATCTCCTTGGTGAAGTATTTGTTTGTTTGTTTGCTTGCTTGTTTTTTGTCAGCACACTTTACCTCTCAACCATAAAGTATTTTGTGTGATAAAACAGAAGGGTTTGGCCGGGCACGGTGGCTCACACCTATAATCCCAGCACTTTGGGAGGCCAAGGCAGGCAGATCACCTGAGGTCAGGAACTCGAGACCAGACTGACCAACATAGTGAAACCCCATCTCTACTAAAAATACAAAAATTAGCCAGGAATGGTGGCATGTGCCTGTAAGTCCCAGCTACTCAGGAGGCTGAGGCAGGAGAGTCACTTGAACCTGGGAGGCAGAGGTTGCAGTGAGCCGAGATCATGCCACTATACTCCAGCCTGGCAAAAAAAAAAAAAAGAAAAAAGAAAAAAAGAAAAGCAGTATGGAGGTTTCTAAATAAATTAGAAATAGAACCCACATAAACACACACACATATGCTCAATAGAATATCATTCAGCCCAGAAAAATAATGAGAACTTAACCATTTGCCACAATGTACTGGAATCTGGAGGACATTATGCTAGGTAAAATAAGCTAGACACAGAAAGAAAAATATTGCATGATCTTACTTATATGTAGAATATTTTTAAAAATTAAATATGCAAAGAGAACAAAATAGTGACAGGCTTAGAGAAAGGGAGTGGAGAGGAAATGGGGAGATGTAGGTCAGAGGATAAAAGTAGCAAATATTTAGGATAAACAAATTGAGAAATCTAATGTACAACATGAGACTATAGGTAATAAAGTTGTACTATATTTGGAATTCATGCTAAATAAGTAAATTTCAGCTGCTCTTGTCACAAAAACAACAAAAAATGGGTAACTGTCATATTATGGCTACAATAATTTGCTTTCCTAAAGTAACTTTTTTTACTATCTGTATGTGTTCCATAATATCATGCTGTATAGCTTAACTATAAACAAGAAAACTTGCTTTTAAAATAAGAGGCTTGGGGTCTGGATTTATAATCTGGTTTTCCCCTTGTATTCCTCATCATTATATGAGTCTTCTTTAATAACTGTATTAGTCTGTTCTCACACTGCTAATAAAACATACCCAAAACTCAGTAACTTACAAAGGAAAGAGGTTTAGTTGACTCACAGTTCCACATGCCTGGGGAGAATTCACAATCACGATGAAAGGTGAATGAGGAGCAAAGCCATGTCTTACATGGCAGCAGGCAAGAGAATGTTTGCAGGGGAACTCTCCTTTATAAAACCATCAGTTCTCATAAGACTTATTCACTATCACAAGAACAGCATGGAAAGACTCACCTTCATGATTCAATTACCTCTCACCATGTCATTCCCGTGACATGTGGAAATTATGGCAGCTACAATTCAAGATGAGATTTGAGTGTGGACACAGCCAAACTATATCACTATCCTAGAAACTTAATCTACTATACAGACAAAGAGTTATTTTAATTAAGGCATATGGATCTCAGTCAATACTGGGAACCAAAAAATTATTTATAATTATAATATTTAACGAATCTGAAATTAGAATACAAGGTCAGGAAACTGATTTTTCTAATTTTTAAGCATATGTTTTAAAGGAAAAATGCATTTTTTAAGTTTTTTTATTATAAATGCAATATATATTTTTAGAAAAATTAGATGATATGTGCAAAGTAGAAAAGTAAAAAATACATATCTTTTCAGTTTTTTTATGAATAGTTTTTTTTCTTGTTTCACATAGCTGAACTTGTCTGTTTATGTTTAACAATATTTATCATTTTCCTCATTACAAAAACAATAAATTGCCACTGGAGAAGTTTGGAAAACACAGAAAAACACTAAGGACCAATAAAAGTCAGCTACGGCTCCACACCCACATACAACCACTTAAAATTTTATTTTTTTAGAAAAGCAAACCCAAAAAAAGCATGATTTAATAAACATCAAATCATGCAAATCAGAACTGAAAGACTAACTGGGAAAGACTCAGATTTCTCTGTCTAGACACAGGTACTCTTACTTGAGAAATACTTTTTCTTTCTGCTTGCTTCTGTCCATCATTCTATATGAGTTCTCTCTGGGTTCTCCTAGCCATAGAGAAGGCATCACTTCTTACCTATTTCCTGGAACAATCTCTGTTCAGACTGGTCATCACCTTTCTTTGAAATAGTAGCTTTAAATCTAACCTGATTGGAGGCTCTTACAAAGCAATCTCCTTAGTGGTGTTCCCATCTCACCTATGTAGGGTGTCTCTCTCCTGAGTAGAATCACAGCTATATTAAAAGCAGTGCAATCTGGGCAAGTTTCTTACTTCAGCTTCCTCAGTCCTAAAGTAGAAAAAATAATAGCATGAAACTGTGGCAACGATTACACGAGTCGACATACTCAAGGCTCTTAGAATAGTGCTTGGCATACAGCAAACCCTGGATACAAGTTATTGTCATATGGAGTTGTCCTTACCTTCCAAGTGAATTTCTTCTTTTAGCTATTTTATTAATAATTCTGTAATGATATTTTGAAATATTTTTGTGTACTGGAAGACCTTGATGTTGGCATTTATGTCCAGACTTTTCTTTGGAATCAGAAGGAAAAAATCCTGCCTTGGGACCACAGGGGTCCCATACACCTGGGCCCCACCTTATTTTTCTAACCTTATCTCTTTATCACTGTGGGCCCCCAGTTCCAGCGCTGCCTGCTCAGCATGACTTTGTTCTCCAGTAAATCAGACTTTGCTCCAATCCCAAACTTTCTTTAAAATTCTGCTCTTGCAAATACCTCTAAACACTTTCTGGTGGCGTTGCTGATTGTGGCTGCTACTTTTTATACATAACTCTCTCCTTTTCTTCTACATTTGCCTTTTCTTGTCTCAACTGAACTATAACTTATGGAAGAAAATGCTCCTTTCTTCCAAAGCACCTAACACAAAAGGACTGATTTTTGTACATTTTGTTTTTGTTAGTATTTTTTAGAGCCAAATTCACCTTTCATGGAATCTATGAAGATATATATATATTGGTAATGTTTGGGATTTAGTGAAGAAGAATTTTCCAGAAAAATTATAATAAAGATGGAAGTATAAAAAAAGATAAACATAAAAATGTAAATATCATAAGTTGTCTAACCTACAAAATAAAGCTACCATAGTTTATTTTTGTCCATATTTCACTTGCTGCTGTGACAAATCACGCCAAAGAGCTGCTGCATTCTCCAGGGTTCCTGAGGTCCCTACTTTCTAGTCCTACACTAAAAACGGTGTCCTACATAGGACAAACACTCTTCAAGGTATCTATTATTCCTAATAAAATTGATTTATACATCTAATTTAGGTTTATTGAAGACATTTTGAAAAATAAGAAATTATATAAAGAGCAAATTAAGATGATAATAATCCTATTTGTTTTACTCTGCTTTGAAGATATGTCATAATGTGAATATTTTCAAAATTAATTATGACATATAGTTATATGTTACCATACTTTCAAATAGTTATGTCAATTTTAATGTTTTTATGTTATATAGATTATACTCATATAGATGGACATAGTTTTACCATTTCCCTGTTATTGAATATTTTGGTTATTGTTTTTTCTATTATAAAGAATGCTGTGAAAAATGAGACCTTACACGTGCCTGTTTCTCAAAATATCAACATTTCCTCAACACAGATTCTAAAAAATATAATTACTGGAATCAAGGAACAAGTATTTAAACTAAAACTCTTGATGAATATTTTTTTTCCAGATTGCCTTCGGAGAGTCTACTACCACCACATACTGGCCACTCTTTCAGAACATAAATATTTTAAAAATCTTTTCAAACTTTATAGGTGAAAAAGAGAACATTATTGTTTTTATTTAGATTATTTGACTAATGATAGTCATGGATATTTTCAAAAGCATGTGACCTTTTCTGTGAATTATTTCCTCAGGTATTTTACCCATTTTTCTACAGTAATGTAAGCATTTTTAAAAATATAGCAAAGATAGTAATTATTTCCCTGTATTATTGAGTAAACATTTTCCATTTTGGTTTCACAATTAATTTGATTCACGTTGTGTTGTAAAATACAAAGTATATATTTTAAATGCAATAAAATATACCCATCAAACATATATACATTCATGAGCTTTGACAAATGCGTAAATTCATGTAACCATCACCCCAATTAAAATGTAGAACTTTTCCATCACTACAGATTTTTTCTTAGCACCCTTTGCAGTCAGTTTCTCTCTATTCCCAGCCTCCAAATCACTGATTTGCTTTCTGTCACTCAAGACCTTAAATAGAGCCTGGTGCTGTTGCTCAGGCCTGTAATCCCAGCACTCTGGGAGGCCGAGGCGGGTGGGTCACAAGGTCAAGAAATTGAGATCATCCCGGCCAACATGGTGAAATCTCGTCTCTACCAAAACTACGAAGTGGCACATGCTTGTAATCCCAGCTACTCAGGAGGCTGAAGCGGGAGAATCGCTTAAACCTGGAAGGCAGAGGTTGCAGTGAGCCGAGATGGCACTACTGCACTTCAGCCTGGTGACAGAGCAAGACTCCATCTCAAAAAAAGAAAAAAGAAAAAAAAAAAGACCAATAATACTAAACCCTAAATATACAGTCAACCCTTGAACAACTCAGGGGTTAGCAACACCCATCCCACAGTAAATAATCCATCTATAACTTTCAACTCCCCCCAAATTTAATTACTAACAGCCTACAGTTGGCTAGAAACTTTACCAATAACAGTTAAGACTCAACTAACACATATTTTGTATGTTATGTGTATTAAGTACTGTATTCTTACAATTAAGTAAGCTAGAGAAAAGCAAATATTATAAAAATCATTAAGAAGAGAAAATAGGGGCGAGAGATCCAAGATGGCTGATCACTAGCAGCTCGGGATTGCAGCTCCCACTGAAAACGCAAAGAACGAGAGGACGCCATACCTTCACATGAATTCTTGTTGCTCACGCACCAGGAGATTCGCAGCGGAGGAGCCCCACGGGTCGCCAGCGCGACTCTTGTGACCGGCGAGGCAGTTTTGCCGGCGCCTCAGAGCGTCGGTTCTTGGTACAGAGTCAGAAAAGCACCATCAATCTTAACGCCGCTGATTTGGTCGGCGCAGTGGGTTGCTCAGATTTCGGCGCTAAGAATCAATAAGTTGGACGTCCACTCAGAAACCCAATTACAAAGACGGTAATTATAAAGACCACAGATGGATAAATCTACAACGAAGGGAAGAAAACAGCCAAAAAAGGCTGAGAATACCCAAGATCAGAACGCCTCTCCCTCAGCAGGGGATCCCAGTTCCTCATCAGCAACGAAACAAGGCCTGATGGAGAACGTGTGTGTTCCAATTACAGAAGCAGGCTTCAAAACGTGGATAATAAGAAACTTCTGTGAATTAAAAGAACTTGTTCTAACACAATCTAAAGAAACTAAGAACTTTGAAAAAAGGTTTGACGAAATGTTAACAAGAATACACAATTTAGAGAGGAATATAAGTGAATTGATGGAGCTGAAAAACACAATAGGAGAACTACGTGAAGTATGCACAAGTTTTAACAGCCGAATTGATCAAGCAGAAGAAAGGATATCAGAGGTCGAAGACCAACTCAATGAAATAAAAGAAGACAAGATTAGAGAAAAAAGGATAAAAAGGAATGAGCAAAGTCTTCAAGAAATATGGGACTATGTGAAAAGACCTAATCTACGCTTGATAGGTGTACCTGAATGTGACGAAGAGAATGAATCCAAGCTGGAAAATATGCTTCAGGATATTATTCAGGAAAATTTTCCCAACTTAGTAAGGCAGGATAATATTCAACTCCAGGTAATACAGAGAACACCACAAAGATATTCCTCAAGAAGAGCAACTCCAAGGCACATAATCGTCAGATTCACCAGGGTTGAAATGAAGGAGAAAATACTAAGGGCAGCCAGAGAGAAAGGTCAGGTTACCCACAAAGGGAAGCCTATCAGACTTACAGCAGATCTCTCAGCAGAAACCCTACAAGCCAGAAGAGAGTGGGGACCAATATTCAACATCCTTAAAGAAAAGAACTTTCAACCAAGAATTTCACATCCAGCCAAATTAAGCTTCATAAGTGAAGGAAAAATAAAGTTTTTTGTGAACAAGCAAGCACTCAGAGAATTTATCACCACCAGGCCTGCTTTACAAGAGCTTCTGAAAGAACCAGTACACATAGAAAGGAACAAACAGTATCAGCCTTTCTAAAAAAATACCAAAAAGTAAAGAACATCAATATAATGAAGAATTTACATCAACTAATGGGCAAAATAGCCAGCTAATATTAAATGACAGTATTAAACTCACATATATCATTATTAATTCTAAATTTAAATTGACTAAATTCCTCAATTCAAAGACAGGCAATTTGGACAAAAAACTAAAACTGTATGCTGCATCCAGACCCATCTCACATTCAAGGATACACAAAGACTCAAAACAAAGGATGGAGAGAGACTTACCAACCAACCAGAGAGCAAAAATAAATAAATAAAAAGCAGAAGTTACAATTTTTGCCTCTGATAAAATAGTATTTAAAGCAACAAAGATCAAAAGAAGCAAAGAAGGACATTATATAATGATAAAAGAATCAA
Source organism: Saimiri boliviensis (assembly GCF_048565385.1). NCBI lineage: Eukaryota > Metazoa > Chordata > Mammalia > Primates > Cebidae > Saimiri > Saimiri boliviensis. Next base: position 70,374,944 of record NC_133463.1, read on the forward strand.
TGCAACAACAAGAAGAGTTAAAGGTCCTAAATATAAACGCACCCAATACAGGAATACCCAGACATACAAGACTTATAAAGAGACTTAGACTCCCACACAATAATAGTGGGAGACTTCAACATTAATATTAGACAGATCAATGAGACAGAAAATTAACAACGATATCCAGGACTTGAACTCAAATCTGGAACAAGTAAACGTAATTAACATTTATAGAACTCTCCACTTTACACAAAATATACACTCTTATCAGTACCACATCATATCAACTTAGAAGTTTAAACGAAATGTTGGTTGGCTCCTTGTTTGTTACTCTCTTCCCTCATTTTCTTTCATGTCTCCATTATTAAGGACAATTATAGGCATACCCATATTTAGACTGCATTCTAGCCCGGGCAGCAAAGCAATACCCCCATTCTCTCTCCCTCTTCCTCTTTCTCTTTCTTCCTCTTCTTTATTCTTTTTCTTATTATTCTTTAAAAAATAAAAAAAAAATTAAAAAAATAAACCCAGAGAAGACAAGCATGCTGGTGTGCACCTGTAGTCCCAGCTTTCCTGAAGGCTGAGGCAGGAGGATCTCTTGAGCCCAGGAGTTTGGGGCTGCAGTAGGCTCTGAATGTGCCTGTGAATAGCTATTGAACATCAGCCTGAGCAGTATACTCAGACCCTTTCTTAATCCTAGCACGTTTGAAGTCCAAGGTGGGCAGATCAGTTGGGGCCAGGAGTTGGAGACCAACCTGGGCAACATTAGTGAGATCTCGTCTCCAATAAAAGCAACAAAGAAGTCAAAATTAAGCATTCTTTTCAAGTTTCTGTGGGACACACACACACACACACACACACACACACAAAAAAAAAAAAAAAAAGAAGAGAAAATTGATGCGTTTCCAGCATCATTAGTGGCACTTTGTGTGGGTCCCATGATGTTATTCAAGGTTTACAGTATTGCACTAAACACCATGAAGAATACTTGCATACCACAGGATGTCACTTTTTACTGTGATATGCAATTTACTGGAGAGAGAGAGACTGCTTACACAGAGATGATTAGCATCACATGCTGTTTAAAGCAGATACTCACAACACTTAAGCTCACCACAATAGCAACAGGAGGTGGCTACAAAATTGTTGCAATATTATAGTACATTCTACAAGTTAATTTTAAGCATTTATGATTTACTGTTGCATCTTTATGTTTGTTTCTATTTCTCTGGACTACAGATGGTGCCAGATACAATCTGTAAGTGTTCGTATGCTCAGTTCGGAGACATTTTAAGTTTTTATAATAGATTTGTTTATATTTTGTAGTAGCAAACAATAAAATAGACTAACATTTACATATATTTAATGAATTCATGACCTACTTAACATGTTTGTAATTTTTCTTGATATTTCTAGGCTGTGTAGTTTGTGAGTTTTGTTCAAATTGTCATACATCTACAAAAGAATTTTCCAATATATTTATTTTTTAGAAATCTCTATATAAATGGACTCACAGTTCAAATTCATGTTGTGAAAGGGTCAACTGTACTATTTTTTTCCTATACATGCATACCTATAATAAAGCATAATTTATAAATTGGACACAGAGAGTATCAAAAATAATTGATAATAAATTTAAATAATTATAACAATGTACTATATTAAAAGTTATTTGAATGTGGTCTCTCACTGTCTCTAAAAATATCTTATTATACTGTACTCAACTATTTTCAGACTGCTGTTGGCCTCAGGTAACTGAAACTGAGGAAAGTGAAACCATGGATCTGCAGAGACTACTGTAAAAAGAGTACAGTACACGTGTTTTTAAAAGAAGGCATACGGTATTGTGGAAACTTTAAGTGTATTCGACTCAATCGAGATGTTCAGTAGGTTCAAGCAGGCCTTTCGTGCATCTCTAGACAAGCTCCTCTCCCATTCCTCCCAGGAGGAATTTCAAATTTTTCTCCACTTTCCTCAAGCATTTTAGTCTACTACCAACCTCCTCATTTTCAGTAGTTTCTCCACAGACTTCTCTCTCTCTCTCTTTTTTTTTTTTTTTCAGTCAGCATTCCAAAAATATATAATCAATAACAGGGTCAAAGTTCTTTTTTTTTTTTTTTTTTTTTTTTTTTGAGAGGAAGTCTCTCTCTGTCACCCTGGCTGGAGTGCAGTGGTGCTCAAGCAACCTCTGCCTCACCAGTTTAAGTGATTCTCCTGTCTCAGCCTCCTGAGTAACTGGGATTACAGGCATGCAGATTGTTTTTTTGTATTTTTCATAGAGACAGGGTTTTACCATGTTGGTCAGGCTGGTCTCGAACTCCTGTCCTCAAGTGATCCACCCACCTCAGCTTCCCAGTGTTCTGGGATTACAGGCGTGAGCCACAGTGCCTGGCTTTTTTTTTTTTTTTAATTTGCAGTCACTTCATTAACCTGACTACACAGATAAAAGCAGCATATAACCAGAAAGTTACAACTAAACACAGATGACACATGAAAATTTCTGTTCACAAGTCACATATGCAAGTACATGAATTAGAAGTTTAAGTGTAGAATTATGGCCAAACTGTTTTTAAAAGGGAGAAATGTAAAATTACCTCTTGAAAATAAGAGAGATGGTCTATCTCTCTCAAAAATCAAATCTTCCTACAGGATCTCCACTGACTTTTAACAATTTGTTTTTTTCTAAGAGGCCTTCCCTCAACCTAGCATTCCGTTGACTGATAACATTATTTATCTTTATCTTGGAGATGTAAAATCTTGTTTAGGATGTATCTATGTGAGGCTCTTTTAAAATTACTTTCTCTTAGAATATGATTATCTTTTTCAAACTGCTTATCAGCGGAGAATTTTTTCAACTGTATCATTGGTTATTTCAACTCATCTAAGGTCACTTTACTATTGTCAGTGTTAATACCTGTAACTCTTAGGCTAGTTCTGTTTTCTCCTTCCTCGTAGTCATCATGTTTACCCTCACTTTCATCTTTTTTTTTTTTTTTTTTTTTTTTTTTTTTTTTTTTTTTGGCCAGTTTTTTTCTTTCTTCCATGAGTTTTTCTTGTGTTTGTCCTGCTCATCATTGATTTATCCAGGTCAGAAGCTCCTCATATATCCATGTAACAAAATTACACTTGTATTTGCAGTGACCTGGATGAGATTGGAGACTATTATTCTAAGTAAAGTAATTCGGGAAAGGAAAAGCAAATATCATAACTTCTCACTGATACGTGAGAGCGAGAGCTAAGCTATGAGAACACAAAGACATAAGAATGACACAATGGACTTTGAGGACTTAGAAGAGTGAGAGGGGGATAAGGGACAAAAGACTATAAATATAGTGCTGCGTATACTGCTCAGATGACGTTTGCACCAAAATCGTACAAATCACCACTAAGGAACTTACTCATGTAACCAAATACCACCTGTACCACAATAACTTATGGAAAAATAAATTTTTTAAAAAATTACACTTATCCCATAACCTCATATGAACAAAATAAAAAAAAAATTTAAACCTCTCTAATGTTTATTTTACTCTCTACTGTTTCTGCTATGCATTTGATTATAGCTATCTTTGTTTTCTTTGTATATTTCACCTCCTTTCCTTATCATCTAATTTTGGGGTTTTTTCCCTATTATGTTACTTCTTTCTCTCAGGTATTATTTCACTAGAATCTTTGCTCCTATTTCATAAAAAGCCTATTATATTCTTGTAAATTTTTGTGTCAAAATTTCATTTTGCCTGCTATCTAAAACATACTTCAAAAGTGGGTTCCTTCTATGAGTGTTTAGAATAATGTAACTTTTCCCTTTCTGCATATTTATTGATCCCGTGGTTTCTGATATTGGGACTGTTGTCTTATTTTGTTTATACTAATTATGAAAGAAGCAAAGATCTATCCAGACATGGTGTTTGTCAACAAATCTCTGCAAATTGCTCTTGGCTTTTCTCACTGCCCATTTGGTTGTTAGTTCAATCCTGTGTTCAGATTAATTGCTGGGTCAAGGAGGGAAGTTAGGAATGAGAGCATAATGTTTTATATGGACCCCATTTCCAAGCATGCACTCATTTGCTTTAACTTTTCTGACTTGAAATGGAATTCTCTCTAATCCCTAGAGGCTAATTCTTTATCTCTCTAAACCTAAATTCCCCAGTGTTTTCATTTATCAGAAATCAGGGCTTGTCCTATCTCCACCTTGCTCTGTTCCCTAATTAGTCCACTTCCAAAATTGTTTTATTATGGAGGCATAGCTCCCACAATGCAATGTTTACTGCTTTGTGAAAAAGGAAGATAAAGATGTTATATGTTCATAGTTTTCTGTCTGGTAGCAGCCTATCTACCCCAATGGGGTAGAAAGAAGTATTAAGAAAAATGCTCTAACTCCCAAACATAGGACTAAGCATTAGAGGAGAAGCTGATGGATTTTCTTGTTCGCAGTAGTTTAATCAAGATTTGAATTGAGGTCTGTTTGATTACATTGTCCAAGTTAATATGGTAGATACTGCTTTTCGAAGCCAATATGTTGCCTTAAAAAGATAGAGTCAGAAAACTTTCCTGTCTCGTTTATACTACCAGACACACAAAAGAGAAGAACACTTTCCTAGCCCTCAAAGATGCAAACATCCACTCATAAAATAACACAGTCAGGTGGGTGCAATGGTGCACACCTATAGTCCCAGCTACTCAGGTGGCTGGGGTAGGAGAATCAGGTGGGTGTAGGAGTTTGAGACCATTCCGGGAAACATAGGGAGACCCTGTCTCTTAACATAAAAAAATAGCAACATGACTTGTGTTCTAAATTCTATAGTAGCAATAAGGTAAAGGATAAAGCTTTCTAATACAAGTATTAGACAGCTGTTCCTAATACAATAAACTCCTGTTTGTGTAGAACACTAAAAGAAATGGAGTATTTGATGTAAACAAGAACTGCAGGACATTAGGTGTGGTCTGATTCAAGCTGAGACAGCAGGAGTATCACTCCCTTTGGTCTGGATACTGAAGTCCTGTTAATTCAGCCCCAGATGAAATTATTCTCTCTTGGCAGTCTCAACACACTAGTGACTCATGTTGGGCTGGCCGTCAACTGAAATCACTAATCCCTCTCACACGTGCAGCTGTTCAGCTATGTCTCCCCCATCCTGGCTTGTGTAGCTCTTCTTAGAGCCCGAATACTGTGTCTTCATAGTCCACAGAATAATTTAATTTACTAGTATGGAAGATCCATACATAAGTTTGAATTGTTATTAATTTGCCCTTTAAGGCTGCAGGACTAAATACAAAAGAAACAGTTGCAAAGCATTAGGAATAATGTCACTTTTTTCCCCCGAAACTCTCACATCTAATGAATCAACAATTTTCTTCTGTCCTCCTTCTGAATGGACAAGAGATCCCACAAATTCTCTACATTTATCTTATCTCTGGAAAGGTCCCAGTGAGGAACTTGAGGGAATTCTTAAACAAAAGGCACAGAGGGGCCGGGCGTGGTGGCTCACGCCTATAATCCCAGCACTTTCGGAAGCCAAGGTAGGTGACTCACCTGAGGTCAGGAGTTTGAGACCAGCCTCACCAACACGATGAAACCCCATCTCTACCAAAAACACAAAAATTAGCTGGGCATGGTGGCAGGAGCTTGTAATCCCAGCTACTCAGGAGGCTGAGGCAGGAGAATCTCTTGAACCCAGCAGGTGGAGGTTGGAGTGAGCGATGTCGCCACTGTACTCCAGCCTGGGCAACAGAGCAAGACTCCATCTTAACAAAAAAAAAAGGGGGGGGGGCACAGAGGGACTACAGGTCCCTTAGGATGATCACCTATTTCCCTCAGACTTCACTCAAAATGTTGGTATGTTCCACTGGGAATGGTGGCTTCCCCCTTCGAAATGACTGGTCCACACTGAAAAGAAACGAACATTTTCTGAACACTGCTGTATTTATTTAGGTTTAGGCATTTTATGTGTGTTATTTTAGCATTGCAATAACCTTGTAAGTTATATATTATATATTTTTCTTTTATTATGACTGAACCAGAGTTATAGAAAGAATATGGATATTATCCCAGGTTACACAGAAAGTAAATAAGAGAACCAGGATTTCAGCCTCACATTGTCTGAATTCAAAGCCTAATCTACTCAGTGTACCTCACAGATACTGCTTGTCAAAGTATAGAAAGCAACCAACCCTGGCAGAAAAGCTCTAGGGTTTAAAAATTGAGCAAAAAACTACCCTGAAGGGAAGATAAAAAGATAGTATAGTTACTTTGGTCTTAGTTTCCAGAGAAATGCCAAACTCATAATAGGTACTCAATAAATTATTGCAAAGTAATAAATGGCCAGACAATGGTCAGATATTTTCAGTTCTGCTCATTAAACCTGTAACATTCAATTAATCAGCAGGAATTTATTAAGCTCTTCCGTGTGTGCAATACCTTGTGGGGTATCATTAGATATGCAATAAATTAAGGCAATCTAATTTTGGCAAAACCCAACATACATAACCAACACTCTCCAATTTTATCAAATACAAAAATGCTTGATACCAACTGTTGATGTTATATATTTGAAAATAGAATGCTCTAGGAGATTTTGGGTGGAGGTATCATGGAGCACATAATTCTCATATGATGTCATCCTTGAAGAATTCATAGAAGGTTAGTGCTTTCCATGGGAGGAAAGAATCATAAGGAAGGAGACCATAAGTATAAAATGTTTTCAGGGAAGGAAGAAGAAGGGCTATAGGAGTAGTGGGGAATTATTGTAACAGTTATAGAAATGTTGGCTGCTGTAATAAATAAGCTCAAAATTTATAATCCGTGGAAAATCTTACAGAGAAGCTCTTTAGAACTAGATCCAGTCGTGCAAAACAACATTTCCACTCTCATTCCATTGACCAGAACTCAAATATGTGATCACACCTCACTGCAAAGGAAGGTGTCCATCTGTGTCCCCAGGAGAAGAGGAAGTGTTTCTGGTGAGTACCTAATCAGTCTCCAACAGAAATGAACTAATTTGACAAAAAACTGAAACACATAGAGCTGAAGGTCAAGAGACCTGCTCTCTTTCTGATCTCTCTGTGTTTGCATTTTCTTAATTGCAAAATGGAGTTAATGACCCTTGATAGCACACTCATAGGGATGTTGTTAGGAGGCCCAAATGAGATTATGAATATATAATTTCTTGAAAAATTTGAATGGTTTCTGATCATTTGTGTGATATTGGTTTCTCAGGCACTAGGAAACTGCTATACTTTAGCTATATAAGAAGAATGGAGAATACAAAAATAAGTTCAAGGATCAATTTTAGCAAGAAAGTTGAACTGGTAAAAACAAATAAAAATAAAAATAAGACACTATCCTTTCAAAACTAATTATTGATACAAAAATGGCACCTAATATTTAGGCAAATTTTTGTCTAATATTTAGTACCACATAGTACTAATATAATAGTACCACATTTTTCTTAGTACTCAGAAAATACATACCTAGGTCATACTTATAAAAGGGAATTCTGGTAGTGAGGATGTAGGACAAAAGGAATGAAAGGGGGAAGATAGAGCAAAACAGGAAGAGGCACTGTAGAAGGGCTGGAGCATGCTATTTACCTTATGCCAGTGCATTTTGTACATTATGGTATTTAATTATGAAAAAAATTATGAGGTGGCTGGGTGAGGTGGCTCAACCTGTAATCCCAGCACTTTGGGAGCCCAAGGTGGGTGATGTCAGGAGTTCAAGACCAACCTGGCCGACATGGTGAAACCTTGTCTCTACTAAAAAGACAAAAAAGTAGCTGGGCGTGGTGGCACATGCCTGTAATTCCAGTTACTTGGGAGGCTGAGGCAGGAGAATCACTTGAACCTAGGAGGCAGAGATTGCAGTGAGCTGAAATCATGCCACTGCCCTCCAGCTGGTACAACAGAGCAAGATTCCATCTCAAAACAAAACAAAAATGAAAAAAGTCATGAGGTATTGTTTTATCCATTTCGTAAAGTAGAAAGTAAAAGTTCATAGAAAATATGTCAGTTGGACAATATTTCATTGCCAGTGATTAGCAGAAGAAGACTTTGAACCTGATTCAGATTCCAAATTCATTCGTTTCCCCCTACTCCTTATTTCTGCTATTAATTAGTAACGTAGGGGAACTTTGGAGGAATTAACCTTTTTTGATTGCAAGTTTCTTTAGTAAAATCAGATTCAGAATCCTAGAGCATACAGGGCCATTACAAACCAGCTATAGTCAAATGTCCTACTCTAACAGATGAGAAAATAAGGAACAGAAAGGGGAGGTGCCTTGCCCAGGATCAGAGAATGTTTTAATGGTAGAGCCAGACCTAGAAAAACCCAGATCTCCTGATTTATGGTCCATTACAAAAGTTTTGACTGGGGAACTGTTTTTTTAAATAATGACTTTGCTATAAAGTCACACACTGGTCACAGTCATATACATCTAAAAATTTCCCCAGATTCAGGTCTCTGCTATGGGTTTTTGAGACAGGATCATACTGCAAAGTAGAGCTAAGTTAATGGGTAGTTTCTGACTTAAGGTTCAGCAGGTGGGGTGGTATGAGCACTGAGCTTGTTGAATTTCCAAGCAGCCTCAGTTGTATAAATGAGTCAGAATTACTTTTTCTTTTAACTTTTATATTAGGTTCAGGGTATATGTGCAGGTTCATTCTATAGGTAAACTCGTTTCATGGAAGTTTGTGTTTACCTATAGAAGCAACCAGCCTGTTATCCAATAGTTATTTTTTCTGATCCTCTCCCTCTTCCCACACTAAATTATGCCCCAGTGTGTGTTGTTCCCCTCCATGTGTTCCTATGTTCTCATCATTTAGCTCCCATTTAGAAGTGAGAACACGAACATGGAGTATTCGCTTTCCTGTTTGTTCCTGCATTAGTTGCTAAGGATGATGGCCTCCAGCTCCATCTACGCTCCTGCAAAGGACAGGATTTGACTCTTTCTATGGCTGCATAGCATTACATGATGCATACATATCACATTTTCTTTATCCAGTCTACCATTGATAAGCATTTAGGTTGATTGCGTGTCTTTGCCATTGTGAATGATGCTGCAATGAACATACAAGTAGATGTGTCTTTATGGTATAATAATTTAGATTCCTTTGGGTATTTGCCCAGTGATGGTATTACTGGTCAAATGGTAGGTCTATTTTTATCTCTTTGAGGAAATGTCACACTGTTTTCCACAATGATGGAACTAATTTACACTCCCACCAACAGTGTATAAGCATTCTAGAATAAGCATTCCATTTTCTCTGCAACCTCCACAGCATGTTATTTTTTGGCTGGTCATAGTTCTTCATTTTCTTCAACTTTTGAGTTCTGTGGTACATGCATATGCAGGATGTGCAGGTTTGTTACATAGGTAAACATGTGCCTGGTGGTTTGCTGCACAGATCAACCCATCACCTAGATATTAAGCCCAGTATCCATTAGCTCTTCTTCCTGATGCTCTCCCTCCCCCCACGCCCTCAACAGGCCACAGTGTGTGTTGTTCCCCTCCACAGGTCTATGTTTTCTCATCATTCAGCTCCGATTTAAAAGTGAAAATGTTTGGTGTTTAGTTTTCTGTTTCTGCATTAACTTGGTGAGGATAATGACTTCTAGCTCTGTCCATGCCCCTGCAAAGGACATGAACAGCTGCATAGTATTCTATGGTGTATAAGTACCACATTTTTAAAATCCAATCTATTATTGATGGGCATTTGGATTGATTCCATGTCTTTGCTATTCTGAATAGTGTTGCAATGAGCATATGCATGCATGTATCCCTATGACAGAATGATTTATTTTGTATATTTTTAAAGACCAAGTCTGTTACCCAGGCTGTATCTAAACTATATCAGCAACCTTGCCAGCATCTGTTGTTTCTTGGTTTGTTTGTTGGTTGGTTGGTTGGTTTTTGAGATGGAGACTTGCTCTATCACCAGGCTGGAGTGCAGTGGCAAGATCTCTGCTCACTGCAACCCCTGCCTCCTGGGTTCAAGTGATTCCCCTGCCCTGGCCTCCTGAGTAGCTGGGACTACAGAAGCACACACTGTGACCAGCTTATTTTTTGCATTTCAGTAGAGACGGGATTTCACCATGTTGGCCAGGTTGGTCTCGATCTCCTGATCTCATGATCTGCCTGCTTAGGCTTCCCAAAGTGCTGAGATTACAGACATGAATCACCTCACCCAGGCTGTTTCTTGATTTTTTAATCACCATTCTGATTGGCATGAGATGGTATCTTACTGCTGTTTTGATTTGCATTTTTATTCATGTTTGTTGGCCACATGACATGAATGTCTTCTTTTAAAAAGTGTTTATATCCTTTGCTCACTATTTAAAGCGGTTGTTTGTTTTTTTCTTGTAAATGTGTTTAAGTTCCTTGTGGACTCTGGATATTAGACCTTTGTCAGATAAATGGCTTGCAAAAATGTTCTCCCATTCTGTGTGTTGTCTGTTCACTCTAATGATAGTTTCTTTTGCTGTGCAGAAGCTCTTTAGGTCCTATTTGTCAGTTTTTGCTTTTGTTGCAATTGTTTTTGGCGATTTTATTATAAAATCTTTGCCCATGCCTATGTCCTGAATGGTATTGCCTAGATTTTCTCCTAAGGTTTTTATAGTTTTGGTTTAAGACTTTAATCCATCTTGAGTTAAGTTTTGTGTAAGGTGTAAGGAAGGGGTCCAGTTCCAGTTTGCTGGTCAGGACTATTAAGGGAGTTACAGAATTGACTACCTGGTATGTTAAAAGGGACACTGGGTTGGGAATTAAGAGATATGACTCTCTGGCTTGAGTACCCCTGACTACTTTGTGACCTTAGCCCTCATTTCACTTTTCTGTGCCACAGCCCTCTGTTACTGTTCACTTTGTAAAGTAATTCTGGATAGTACCTGATCTATGCACTGTCTTCCAGGCTACTTTGTATTATGTAGAAAATTAATGTACTGAAGCAAACAGCCTATCTTTTATCACAACCACTACTTTCCTTTTTATTGAGACGGAGTTTCGCTCTTATTACCCAGGCTGGAGTGCAATGGCGCGATCTTGGCTCACCGCAACCTCTGCCTCCTGGGTTCAGGCAATTCTCCTGCCTCAGCCTCCTGAGTAGCTGGGATTAGAGGCACGTGCCACCATGCCCAGCTAATTTTTTGTATTTTTAGTAGAGACGGGGTTTAACCTTGTTGACCAGGATGGTCTCGATCTCTTGACCTCGTGATCCACTCACCTCGGCCTCCCAAAGTGCTGGGATTACAGGCTTGAGCCACTGCGCCCGGCCCTATAAGGCTTCTTAAAACACAGAATGCAAGTCTCAGACCAGAGATTCTGATTAAGGAAGGCTTGGAGAAGCCAGTAATTTAAATTTACCTTCCTTCCTTTCTTTCTATTTCTCTTTTTCTTTCTTTCTTTCTTTTTCTGTTTCTTTTTCTTTTTCTTTCTTTCTTTCTTTCTTTCTTTTTTTTTTTTTTTTTGACAGTTTCTCTCTTGTTGCTGAGACTGAAGTGCAATGGTGTGATCTTGGCTCACTGCTACCTCTGCCTTTCAGGTTCAAGCAATTCTGCCTCAGCCTCTCAAATAGCTGGGATTACAGGCATGTGCCACCATGCCCAGCTAATTTTGTATTTTTAGTAAGAGACAGGGTTTCATCATATTAGTCAGGCTGGTCTCGAACTCCTGATCTCAGGTGATTCACCTGTCTCAGCCTCCCAAGCATGAGCCACCACGCAAGGCCTAGTAATTTACATTTCTAACAAGCTCTTAGGTGATGCTGAGGGGACTTACACATAGTGTTTTGCATATTTGCTCATAGTTAAGATCAAAACTAGTTTCCACTCTGTGTGACAGTCGTTAAGACATATAACCTTTCTGAACCTTGGTTTTCTAAAATGTAAGCTACTCAGCTTATAGGATTATTTGGAAGGAAATGAGATAAAGCATGAAATATACTGTAGTTCATTCTTATCATTTTTGTTATTATTTGTTTGGAAAATCACTTTAGCACATAAGAGGTCTGTTAATGTGTCTCTCACAATAAAAAAATACTAGCATATCCAAAATGCACACTTGCATCATAAATATACCTGTCTGAAATTGGTAAATATTCTTTCATATAGTTTGCGTGTGTGTGTGTGTGTGTGTGTGTGTGTGTGTGTGTGTGGCGCGCGCGCGCATGATGGACACGCAGTTGATTGCATAGCTTGGCCATGACCTTCACTGAACTCTTATTTAGCACTGGAGATACAAGACAAATAAATGAGACGCATTGATTAGATTAATAAAGTATATAATCTCTGACTCTGAGATTCTTTTTCTGCCTTAAGTCAGGCTTTATTCTGAGACTGACCAATGTAACAGCTTCCTAGGGATGCAGTAACAAAGTATGAAAAACTGGGTAGCTTAAAAGAACAGAAATGTGTTTGTGAACAGTTCTGGAGGCTAGAAATCTGAAGTCATGGTGTTGGCAAGATCCTGTATTCTCTGATAGATCTGGGGGAGAATATTCCCTTGTCTCTTCCTAACTCTTGCAGTTGCTGGCAATCCTTGGCTTGTAGACTAGTCTCTGCCTCTGTCATCACATGGCCATCTTCTCCCTGTGTCCCTCACCTCTTTCTATAAGGACTCCAGTTATACTGAAATCAGGGCCCACTCTGCTTGGGAATGACCTCATCTTAATTAGATCTGCAAGGACCTTATTTCCAAGTAAGGTGCACATTCTGAAGTACCGATCATTAGGACTTTAACACTTCAGCATATTTCTTGGGAGAAACACAATTCAACTCATAACCTGTGACTGTAGAGTCATTTACCTCTATAAAATGTGTGCATTGGGTTTGGCTCACTCAGGACTATTGACGGCTTTGCCTCAAAATCAATTTTCTCAACCTGTGTTAAACTATACAATCTCTGACGCTATGATTCTGTGATAGAATTGATAGGGACAGTATTTAGTTCCTGAGTTTCTGTGACCATTGTGTCATTCCCTTAAGATTTATTATTAATAAATATACTATTATTAAACATAAAAATAGAGTTTTCATACCTGATATATAATGGGCCTATCTTATATTATACAAACATAAGTTGAAACTTTGAAAAGCAATCTCTCAGATTTTCCTTTAATTACAAATTTGTGCATCTGTTTAGTAAGAAAGAACTTATTGCTAGTTGCAGGTTTCTTGGCAACTGAGCTATTTTTACCTAGAGGAGACTAAAGAGGAGGTGACGGGTATTTAAACGACAGAGTCCCAACTGTCTGGAATTATGAGTCCATGTCCTTGTTTAATGTCTTCCTGGACAGCTGCCTCCTGCTGTATTAGCTCTGAAGCTCTTCTTTAAACCGACCAGATGCTTTCTGAATGCCTGACACGCAACGCCTGTGGAAGCTGTCAGGCAACCCATGCCATGTATATACAAGATGCTCAATAAATGTTTACCAGGCTGGGCAAGGTGCCTCACGCCTGTAATACCAGCACTTTGGGAAGCCAAGGCAGGTGGATCATTTAAGGTCAGGAGTTTGAGACCAGCCTGGCCAATGTTGTAAAATACTCGTCTCCACTAAACATAACAAAAATTAGCCGAGCGAGGTGGCACACACCTGTAATCCTAGCTACTCAAGAGGCTGAGGGAGGAGAATCATTGGAACCTGAAAGGCAGAAGTTGAAGTATGCCAAAATGACACCACTGTACTGCAGCCTGGGCGACAGCACAAGACTCTCTCTCAAAGTAAATAAATAAATACATGTTAATCACATAAGAGAATGCTTTGGAGAGGCAGGGGTGAGTCTTTCCTTAAGGATTCTGTAAAAGGAAAATAAATCACTAAGCCAAGGGAAAAATCAAGCTGCCAACTTTATCAGGCGAACCTGCCTCCCATTTTATTCTTAAATAAGATAAGCTACAAAGAAGCTATATACCTCCCTCACAATTTGCCCACAAGAAAATTCCTTGTGGACAAAGGTCAGACAGAACTCAAAGTCCTTCCTCTGAGGCTCATCTGAGGAAAATGCATATCTGATGACTTCCTTTGCCCTATTGTTTATGTAGAAATGCAGATTCACTGAGCCAGACTGACTTCTGTATTCAGTGGAAGGCTGATCAAGGATTAAAAAGAATGCAACCTTTGGTCTCTTATCTATTTCTGATCTGGAAGCCCCCACTTCCAGGTCCTGCCTTACAGGACTGAACCAATGTACGTTTAGACATATTGATTGATGTCTCCCGTCTCCCTGAAACTGTACCCGGACCACCTTGGGCACATGTCCTAAGGACATCCTGAAGCTATGTCACGGGCGTGTTCTTAACTTCGGCAAAATAAACTTTCTAAACTGACTCAGATCTGTCTCGGATATTTTGGGTTCACAATTCTATCTATGTAGCTTATTTCAGTTATTTTCCACGAACAAGGACTATGAACCCAAGTTATTTTCCACAGATTGTGAACCCAAAACCACCTTTGGTAGCAGGGGCGCTATGGGCCTGGGTTACACTTCGGCTCGCTTAAGTAATCCTTCGGTGGAGTTACCTCAGCAGTTATCTCAGCCTTTTTAATGCTCAGTGTCTTCGTTGGTAAAATTGTAAAATAATACCCATCCAGCAAGCGTGTTGTGGAAATCACATGGTACAGGTCCTTAGGTTTGAGTCACATGTGGGGAATGAGGGTGGAGATTTTTTTGTTGTTTATTTGTTTTTTTGTTTTTGAGGAGTCTCACTCTGTCTCCCAGGCTGGAGTGTAGTGGTGTGATCTCAGCTCACTGTAACCTCTACCTCATGAGTTCATGCAATTTGCTGCCTCAGCCTCCTAAGTAGCTGGGACTATAGGTGCACACCCTGATGACCAGCTAATTTTTTTTATTTTTAGTAGAGATGGGGTTTTGCCATGTTGACCAGGCTGGTCTCAAACTCCTGACCTCAGGTGATCCGCTGCCTCAGCCTCCCAAAGTGCTGGGATTGTAGGCGTGAGCCACTGTGCCTGGCCAGGGTGGAGATATTCTTGTTTTGACTCTTTAACTTTTTGTTTTTTCTTCTTTTCTTACTTTCACACAGTCACTCAGGGACTGTGGAGCCCTAAACAGGATTGTATTTTTAAAGGTGTGGGAGTTTCATTCTATTATCATCAGCTCAAAGTAATTAGATACCCCACTGTCCTGGATCCTAGATTTCTGCCCTCAAGAAAGTGACATATACTCGAGAAGGCTAGATAAACTTCATCATTATTATCATCATCACATTCTTATAATTATCAAAGTGGCATTACTCATCGGTAATAATTATAGCTAACCTTTATTAAATGATTATGACGATCCAGGCATTGTGCTAAAAACATTTTATTTAGAGCTTATTTAAACATCATCATAACCCTTTGAGGTAGGCACTATTCTTTTCTAGCCAAGTGGAAGAAGCTCTTTTTATAAGTAAAAATCTCGATGCCACAAAAGAAATAGCACAAAAGAAATCCTCTCAGCAAGTCAATTTACTGCTATACAAGAGTGAGGCTCACAGATGGAGCAATGGTGTCCACATGCTTGGACGAGGTGGGGAAGGGATACTTATGCCTGACAGGGGTCATCTCTACTGCTGTGTCATTCCCCTGTTGGCTAGGGTAACACCGCACAAGCTAGACTAATCCCAACTGACTATGTTAAAGAGACCAGGGGTCCTAGCTGGAGTGGTAGTGTGGGTTTTTTGGCAGGAAGGACGGTTACAGGCAGGTCAGAGCAGGTAACCAGGGGTGACCTAGGTCAAAGGATGTGACCAGAGCAGGTGACTGGAGCAGGTGACCGGGATGAGTCAGGACAGAGCTGGGGGCTGGGGGAACAGATGTGAACTACTGATTAGAACCGGTGGATAAGGTTGTTTACTGGAATTACAAGGAAGATAAACTTTAAAATAGAGAATTAAAGAATAAGAGAGCTGAACATACTGACCTACTGAGTCTTTGAAGAGAAACTTGGGGTTCACTATAACACAATAAAATACAGGGGTCAGACCCCAGACATAGTGGTTAGTCATGAGAGCTGAACTTGCTGGGTTTAAATCCTTGCTGCAGTGTGTACTAGTTGTGTCATCTGGGGCATATTATTAAATCACTCTGTGTTCTATTATTCTCAATAAGATAGGGTGATGATCATTATAAGATTACTCCTTCCATAGGAATATTATGAAGATTAAATGAATGGAAAGCATATAGAGCTTTGAACACATTTCACAGAGTAAGAACTCAACAAATATTCTCTCTTTTATCTCCATCTTTTAGATAGCTAGGGGAATTAACTGACTAGACTTCGGTCATACAATCTTTAAACAGTGAGACTGATACTAAACCGTAGGCAATTCAGTTCTACAGCTTGCATTCAAAACCTCTATACTCTACATTTAAATAGAGTTTAATCACTAAACCCGACAACTATAGGAGACCTGGCACAGTGCCATCTAAATCTAAGGGCTGGGGGTAGCACAACTGATACGGGCTCACAGGACATCTCTATGGGATGGCGTGAAAGTGAAATACAAGTCTGAAGATTTCCAAGACACTCTTCAAACAGGGTGGAGACACACTGATTTAAAACCCTTCAAATCCTGGGGACTGAAAAGGTCAACAGCAGGGATATGGGAATCTCTCATTTGCCTTTTGAAGCCTGGGCTCAGCTGGAGTTTTAAAGGACAGGGAAAAAAATAAAAAATGCTGCTTTGCCTTCTCTTGGATTTGGTAGACTGGAACTGAGGACAGCTTGTTCTGAGTGTGCGTTGAGAGTAGAAGTTAAACACCCAGGGTGGTTTAAGTTGCCAAACTGAATGTGGAATCTAACTCTCTTTCAGAGACAGCCAGTGGATGGGCTGCCCTGCCTGAGTAATTAGCCAGGTTGTTGAAATAAAAAGCTACATCAAGCAGCAATTCATATAATCCCCAACCCAGGTAATAACCTCCCAGGTATCTCTCAACTGCATACAGCAATAGCTGTAGCTAAATTTTGATACTGAAGTTTGGTGATAAATAAACACAATGACTCCACATTTTATAAGAACACATTCACACTTTTTTCCTCTTTGTTATTTTTTATTACGTGCATAGGCTTGAGCCAAGCTTTTCTGGGCTTCAAGAGTGTTTCTTGTTTTGCTTTTCTTTTTCATTTCTTTCCTTTTTCTTCCCCGCCCCGGCTCTCCTCAAAAACCTGGCACTCTGAGTATTGCATGACAAAGTTGATTCAGAAGCAATCTCCAAGCCATCTACTTGGGGGGGCCTCACCAGGCCTAAGTGAAAACAATCATGGCAAGCTCTGGGGAAAGCCTAAAGTTTGGGAACAAGCTTTGTAATGAGGGCAGGCTGCCAGAGAGTCTCCACTTTGTTCTAAGGAGCTTTGGGTACTCAATTAGTGTCCCAGATATTAAGGAAGCACCTTTGTAGGACAGAGGCACTGAAATATCAATCACCTGCTAAACCTCCAGAAAGCTGTAGGTGTTATATATGGCTCCTTGATGCTGCTGCTTCTCCTCCTCCTCCTCCTCCTCCTCCTCCTCCTCCTCCTTCTTCTTCTTTTAATCTAGAGTTTTATTTTTATTCCAAAAACGAAGACAGTTGGATATCTTTAAGAAACCTCCTTTACCTAAGCAGTGAGGTCTGAACAAATGGAACTCCTGTCTGCAGGAGCTAAGACAGACGGCGTTACTCCCTTCTTCAGATCATGTCTCACTCACTTCCACTCGCTCTTTTTACACAACTCCTAGGCAGGGACCAGCCGCTTGGCTCTCTATTCAGAGACCTGGCTTAGCACTGATGTTTGTGTGCTGCTTCTAGTCTTCTGACACGCAACCCATTTTCAGGATGCTCAGATCCTGTCTCAAGCCCACAAAACAGCTTGGCATTAATGAGAATTGGTTTAAGAAGACTCTCATGTGTATAAATTAAAAAAAAAAAAAAAAAAAAAAAACTATAGGTTACATTCATTTAACGTTTTATTCCCAAAGCTCTTCATAAAATTGATAAAGGCTGATGATTGCAAAATATCCTTTACAAACCCCTTTTCTTGTCTGCTTTAGTTTTTATTTTTTTTTCCTCAAATGTGGATATCAGACTCAATATTTTCAATGTTTTTCTTTTTTTCTTTTTATTTTTTATTTTTTATTTTTTGAGATGGAGTTTCCCTCTTGTTGCCAGGCTGGAATGCAATGGCATGATTTTGGCTCACTGCAACAGCCACCTCCTGCGTTCAAGTGATTCTCCTGCCCCACCCCCCCACGTAGCTGGGATTACAGGCATGTGCCACCACACTGGGCTAATTTTTGTATTTTTAGTAGACACGGGGTTTCACCATGTTGGCCAGGCTGGTTTCAAACTCCTGACCTCAGGTGATCTGCCTGCCTTTCCCTTCCAAAGTGCTGGGATTACAGGCGTGAGCCACCATGCCTGGCTGACTGTTTTTGAAGGACAGTTGAATGACTCCCCAGAAATTTCCCTGGGCTGAAGAGAACTGTGTTGTTTAAGACTGAGTTTTTTTTTCCCCTAGAACAGCCTTCAGCTAATTACTGGTTGTTACAACAGGGGGGGTACAAAGACATAGCACTCTTGTCTAAATTTAAGACAACCCTAGAGGACCATTTTGTCTCTAGGACCCCCAAGGGATAGGCTTAAGCCTCAGTTACAACTCTATCATAGCTCAACTTTTTCCTCTGCTTGTTGTTGCTTCTCTCATGATCTTAAAGGTGTTTTTCCTAAAAGCACTTCACAGTAAATCATCTGCAAAAGAGTCTCCATCTCAAGGTCTGTTTCCTGGGATACTGAATGCAAGGCACACTATAAATATGTAGTACTATTAAAAGTGTTCATGTCTAGACTTCAGGGGAAAAAAGCAATGACAACAAAAGGCCTTAGTCCTGGACTGCATTATAAAAGGCATTTTTTTTTTATACTTTACGTTCCGTGGTACATGTGCAGAACGTGCAGTTTTGTTACATAGGTAAATACGTGCCATGGTGGTTTGCTGCCCATCAACGTGTCATCTACATTAGGTATTTCTCCTAATGCTATTCCTCCCCTAGTTCTCCACCCTACAACAGGCCCTGGTGTGTGATGTTCCCTTCCCTGTGTCCATGTGTTCTCACTGTTCAAATCTCACTTATGAGTGAGAACATGTAATGTTTGGTTTTCTGTTCTTGTGTTAGTTTGCTGAGAATGATGGTTTCCAGTTTCATCCATGTCACTGCATGAACTCATCGAATGAAACGCATTTTTAATCCACCTGGATTGCCACCTGCACTCTTGAGTTATGGGAGCAGCAGCAGAACAAGTGGAAAAAGAGTCACCATAAAGAGCATGGTGACTGCTCCTGTAACAGTGGAATGATTGGCTATAGGAAGCATCAGCAAAGGCAAAGCGACTGAAAACCATGCTAAGATGGCAGCCTTAATTGAGCAAGAGCACAGCATCAGAGGTAGTCCAAGGGGCTGCCCTGCATAGCATCCACCTGACATAGGTGGAAGGGATTTGGGCAAAATCTGCAGGGCTACAGAGCTATAAAGAGTAGAGTTAACAGAAGGCAGAGGGAGTTGGCTTTCTAGATGTCACACTCACTGCTTTACCAAGAGACTCTTTTTTTTTTTTTTTTTTTTTTTTTTTAATTGACTGTGGGTTTACCTGTAGGGTCTGTGATAATATGTATGATTGACATATTTGCAATTGTTTGCTCATCCTACCTCATCTTCTGTAATAGATTCTGCTCCTTCATGGGGAAGATGGTAGTTCTACATCAGAGGCTACATCTACTCAGATGGGGAGGGTTATTGAGCTGAGGTGGGCCAATCACACTTTCTTCTTGAATGTCTTTAAAATAAACTTCCCTCTGTTGTACTGAACCCCTATTAACCCCAGCAGGAAAGGCACCAGGTTTAAGAGGCCAAAGAAGTGGTCCAGAGCCAGCAAACAAGATACGGAGTTTAATTAGGGACCTACAAAGAGAAAAGAGAGTCCATTGGCAACAGCTGGACAGGAGAACCACCTTATGCACAGAAATTATCTAGTGACAAGAGGCTCAACCACATTTCTGCCTCCCTACAGTTCAGTGGTGGCAAGCTGGACAATATAATCACATGGCCCAGTGGTGGCAGTCTGGGCAGGGAAACTGCAATCATTTGCAAACAGCATGCAGTTTGTATAATATTTTCACTTGACACCCTCCCCTTAACGACCTCCACCTGGCAACCTCCACTCATTCCAGAACTCAGGTCCCAATCCCTTGTATGGCCTATGTTCCACAAGAAGGGACAGCAGCTCAGATGTTCCTCATGGGCAAGGAACAAATGGAATCCCCCAGCTGGCCATGCCTGAGTTCCCTAGCTCAGAACATACATTCAAATGCCTCTGCCATGCAGGGTCATTTTCAGAGTATGCTCAAGCTAGTGCTATTAGTGCATTTATCCAATACTCTCTTTATATAAATTCCTTGTGTTTTGTTTCCTCTAACTTGAAGCCAAAGAAATTCTGATAACATGTTGGGGTTGAGATACAGAAGGAACCTAATATTCATGAATCACTACTGTGTGCCAGACATTCAAAAGGAATTAAATTTGCTAGCTGATTATAGTCTAAAGTAATACTGAGACATCTGACACTGAAAATAATCATATTTGGAAAACATGGCAAATGAGCAATACTAAATAATCCCAGCTCAGATCAACTCAACAGGGGAGTAAGCTTTCCGAATTTGTCATCCTCACTCATTAGGATGCATTTCAAAGCTCCAGCAAAGCTCCTCACTGAGGTTTTTTCACGATCCAAATGAATGATTGTAAACACCTGCTTTTAAGATTATTCAGACCCTAAACATTCTTTTAGTTCTTTGTAAAGTGAAACTTCAAATCTCAAGTCTAATTGCCATTCAGATCTTTGAACAGATCCACAGCACATTAAATGAGAACCCTTTTGGCCCTACACTGCAGCTCCTGCAGCTTGTTTTCTTATGGAAATGAAATTGCTGATGTAACAAGTCTTATAAAATGTTAGCCTTGCCATTTAAATGTCTGCTGTCTAAGATGCACAGATTCCTTAATCAACAAGGCAGAATATTGTGAATTCGGGTACTCAATAGAAAAACGCAGCCAAGAAATGCCTATGATCAAGACTTGACTAAATTGTATTTAAAATATTTAACAACAGTAACACATCTTTATTTTTTGCTCTTTTGTAAAATAAAGGGTTCGGGCCATTAGCTAACATTTACTGAACACTGTTCAAGTGTTTTACAAATCTCTTGTAATCATTGTGGTAGACTATTGAACATGTCAATTAACTATTGTACCCTAAACTATGCATATCCTGTGTATAGTCCTTGCACAGCAATTCTGAACTTGGTCAGGTTAATTTATTTGGCTAGCTGTACATGAGCGAGCCTGAGACACTCAGAGGCCTAATAGTTGCTTATGCACTAGGGCTTTTTCTCTTAAAATTTTTCTGTCCCCCTCTGAGAGTTTCCCAAAGCTACAGCTACCCTGTAAAGAGGTTTGGCTACTGTAGCCAAACTGTAGTTACATATATATAACACTACAGTAAATATAACTAGATATATGTTTTTTTCCACAGTTTCTGGCTCGTAACTCCCCTAGTCCTTGTTACAGCCTTTTGTTATAATGTTGGGTGTCTTAGGCCTCAAAAAAACAGAATTAGTCTGACCTTCCTCTATTTTCCTTTTACCTGCCCCAAGACAGGACTCTAATCTTCTCCCACTTTTCTGGGTATGGATCTTAGGACACTACCTAGATAGAGTCCCCCGCCATATACTGGGGGAAGGAATGCTGACATCATGAAATTTCCTTAAGAATCCAAGAAGACTGGATTCAGAGAGTGTCTGGATGGCTGAGCACATGGAGGTTTCTGTATCCAGGGAGGTCATGGAAGCTCTGTGCTCCTTCCTTCATACCTCACCCTGCATGTCTCTTTATCTGTAGCCTTTACAATATTCTTAGTAATAAACCAGTAAACACTTTTGTTTCCCTGAGATCTGTGGGCTGCTTCATTGAATTAACAGAACCCAAAGTGGGACCTGAGAACCCCAACTCAAAGCTGGTAGGTCAGAAGTTTGAGAGACCTGGTCTTTTGACTGGTATCTGGGGAAAGGAGGGTAGTCTTGGGAACTGAGTCTTAGACATTCGGATCTGACACTATCCCCAGGTAGATAAGTGTTGGAATGAATTAGAGAACACCCAACTGGTGTCCACTGCTTGGTGTGTGTGGGAAAACCCCCGCACATTTGGTCACAGAAGTCTGTGTTGATTGTCGTAGTGTGAGAGCAGAGAAAAAACACAGTTTGGATAGATTTTTCTGACTCAGCTACTCTGCTGGAAAGAGCACATAGAGGGGAGAAAGAAAAATGATGTAGATGATGCCTGGCTAAGAAGTCACTGTGGTCAAGAGTTGGCTTGATTTGTTGTGAGAAATAATAAATTGTTTTTGTTTTGAGTCACTACATTTTGGCACGATTTATTACACACAATTGACAATTAAAATAACCTTCATAATCCTTGAAACTAATAGTTTTATGATACCTTTTGACAAATGCAGAGAGTGAAGCAGGGAGCTTACTTAACTCGCCAGTGATAACACAGGTGATAGGCGAAACAATCAAATTACACACATAGGCATTCTGCTCCAATCAGTGTGCTATATCATATATCTAAGATAAAGATACTTCTATTCATATTATTTTAAAAATTGGACATTTGTGAATACTTACTATTAGCCAACACTGTCATACATTTTCTAAAACTGACTTAATCTTCACACTAACCCTTTGATATGTTCATTGTTTTGAGACTTCCATTTTTTGAAAGCCTTTTTTTTTCTTTTTTTCTTTTTTTTTTTTTTTTTTGTAAAAGAACCCCTATCATCTTTTGGAGAACTGCTTCCTTTTTACTGTATACACAATTGACAGTAGTGGCTATTAGAGAGCCCTGCCCTCCCTTAGTCAAAGATTGGGCATGTGACCAAAGCTGAACTAATCAGAACCTCCCTCATGAGAAATGGACTCATAATTGCAGAGCAGCACAAAGACAAAAACATAGCTGAAGCTCATTCACTGTAGGAGGCAGACATGGGAAAGAAGGCCCTGGAATCAGAACAAGAATTCTCTTTTAATTATCCACAGCTACAGTGTCTCTGCCGTCTTCCATTCCTGCCTGATTCCCTGACCCTTGCTCTTCAATACATCCCTTCTCTGCCTTAGTTGGTCAGGCTTGCTCTGTTGCATTCAAGAAAGAAATTTCTTAAAAGATAAGGAAAATTAGTCTCATTGAGTCTACATAACTTGCCCAGGGTCACATGTCTTATAAGTGGCAGAGTTGGGATCAGAATTCACAATCTAGCTCAAAGCCTATGTGTTTAACCACTCTAATCTTAGATACATTGGTGTTTTAGATTATCCAAGCCATGTATTGTTAGATATGTAGGTCTCTATGTTGCTTGATAATTGAAAAGTAACATAAATGAATTTCATTATTTTAATATCCTGTAAGAATGTGTTTTTTGAGATACAGTTTAATTTAATGCTAGTCGCATTTATTGAAGAAAGCATTTTTTTTTTTTTTTTTTTTTTTTTTTTTTTTGAGACAGAGTCTTGCTCTGTCACCCAAGCTGGAGTGCAGTGGTGCGATCTTGGCTTACTGCCACCTCTGCCTCCCAGGTTCAAGTGATTCTCCTGCCTCAGCCTCCCAAGTAGCTGTGATTACAGGCACCCACCACTGCATCTGGCTACTTTTTGTATTTTTAGTAGAGACGGGGTTTCACCATGTTGGCCAGGCTGGTTTTGAACTCCTGACCTCATGTGATCTACCCACCTCAGCCTCCCAAAGTGCTGGGATTGCAGGCATTAGCCACTGCACCCAGTCTGAAGAAAGCATTTGTAAAGATGGTTATGGGAGATTGGAAACAGTGTCAGACTTGAAAAGAATAATTTTTTTTTAATTCTACCTTTATATGTTAATGGACTTTGGCAAAATCTAATACTTCCAAATGTCAATTCCCTCATCTTAAAATGAGGTTCTTAATGCTTAACTTATAGGCTTGTTTGGGACTAAATGAAATCATATATTTAAAATTGCTTGTCATTTGGTAGTCACCCAACCTACCTGATACTTACTTGTTATTGACTTAGGGAACATTTCTCTATTTTTTGCTAATCATCATAAATGACAAGATCACTTATTCATTCACTTAATCAACAAATATAGTCTTCATTCCATGAAAAAGCATTTCATATTAATAAAATATGTTTACAAAGATGAGTAAGACATAGACTTCCTCGTCGAGCAGATCACAGTCTATTAAAGAGGGAACATGAGAAAGTTTTGAATAATTAAATATAATGTATTAATACATTATATTTAATTGGAAATACATTATATTTGTGGAAAACACAAGTGATATTTGGAAATAAAGAACAGAGTTACTGACTTACATTCCACCAGAAAAGCTTCTCAGAAGAGGCTGATGATTCACCTGGGCTTTGCAGGATAGTGAAATAAGGTGAGTGAAGCTTAAATAAATGAATTAACCAAAATCACATGAGTAGGAAGTGCTTGGATTAGAGTGATCAGCTACTAGCTAATGTTTACTCCAAATCTAAGCCTCCCTTCAATCTACCATTCCCACCTGTTAGCTTAGTTTAAACAGGAAAAAAAGAAAACTGATTTGTTTTATCAGCAGGTTTAGAGTGAAAAGAAACGTTATGTTCTTATTCATAATCATAGAAGGGAAGAGGGAATAAGACTATAGTTGTGAGGACTTGTATTTATCTGACTTCAGAAGCTCAGCTGGATTAGATCAATTCTGGAGAAATATTTTAACCTTTACACATACATTCTCACCCAGTCACAGTCTGTAGACTACCCATTATCTGCTCTAGAAGGGAAATGACTCAAGCATGGGAAGAAAAGATGGGAAATACCTATGGCATCATTGAATTTGTCCCTTGCCAGATAGTATCATTTTTGTGGAGACACTTTCTTAATTAGACCTTGTTTAGGCTGGACTTCTATCCATATAGTGAGATACGAGCTTTATATGCCCAGAAGTCATGTTCCGAACAGTTTGGAAGTTGGCCATCTAATGGGGTCATAGCAACATAAGCAGCCTCCGTCATGGTCCTGGAAGGTCAATGGAAGTTCTCAGCTCTCTTTGTACTTGCTAATCTCTAACTATGTTCCTTCTGCCAAAATTCTACTTAGAAAAGGTTATTGCTGGCCACAAATCACCATCTGGTGCCTAGATTCCTGGCAATGTGATGTGGGACTTCTCCTGGGTATGGCTTAAAAATGAACAAGCAGTAACTGTGGCCATCAATACACAGATAATTAGTATGTTTCTTTTCTTTACAGTGTCTTTTCCCAACCAGATACTTTGACTTGAAAAATATTATCCGATATCAAAGAGAGTTACAAAATTTAAAATCCTGGGTGTGAGCTGAAGTAAACATTCATGTAGTATTGATTAAAACAATTTTTCAAAAGAAGAGATAAACCCCCGACTAAGCCATGCATTTATAAGTATTTATTATACTTGGGTCTAACTTGTAGGGTAAATTGTTAATTTGTGGAAATGAGTATTAGGGAAAAGGGGAAAAAGTCTTCTTTTTTTTTCACTTTAAAACAACAAATAAGTCATTCTTTAAACCCTTGATGTCCTCTGTGGCATGTCTTATGATTCAGTTTGGGGTAAGCAGAAACGAACTTATCAAAGTGAGATATTTAGCAGCAATATTTTATACCTGTATTTATTCAGCCACATTCATTTAGTATTTTCTGTATGTCAAACACTGTTCGGAGCTTTGAGATATCCCTATTCTCTGAATTTTATACTCTGGGTGCTCAGAGAGACCACAATCAAGTAAAAAAATATATAAATAAATATGTTGATTTCCAACAGCAAATGCTTGGAGAAAAATAACACGATGATACGGTAGAAAGTGAGTAGGGGACAGGATGTCACTTTCGATGGCATGGCCAGGAAATAACTCTCTGAAGAGGTGAGTTCAGTGACAAGAAGAAATCAGCCATGCTGTGTTCTTGGAGAAGAGCACTTTAGGCAAATAAATAGCAACAGTTAATGGCCCCTGAAGCGGGAACAAGCTTGTCTTGGCTGAGGAACAGAAAGGATGCCAGTGTGTAATGTAATAAGGAAGGAGAGAGGTTCAATAGGAAGTCACGGAAACATGCAGAAGGCAGATCATGTTGCACCTTGTGGAACATAGTATTCTAAGATAAGATGTTTGAAGGCTTCTAAGCAGGTGAGACTGATGCTCTCACCCTGGCTGCTAGAAAGGTGCCAGAGTGGGAGAAAGTGTAGATGTCTGACAATACAACAAGATGCTGGTGGCTTGGCTCAGGGTGATGACAGCAATGAAGGGAAGAGCCCACCAGGACTCAGGCCCTTATCTGACCTTTGCAAAGTACAAATCTTCCGGTGTCCTAGTGCTCAGAACTAATCATCATAATGCAAATATGCAGAGTTTTTTTTTTTAATTCTCAATGGCCTTTTCCTTCTATTATTGTTACTAATATTATTATTTAGTCTCAGTAAGACTCCCTATGAGGTTTGTAGCAGGGGACCTCTTATACTTTTCAAATGGAGAAATTGAGATATTCACCAAAAGTCAACCAAAACCGAATGAAGCTAGGACTCAGATTCAACTAATGCCAACATCATACTTTTACTACTGTCCCACCTACCATATTTTAGACATTCCAAAGCATTTATTTTATCAGATGTAAATTTTTCTGTATTAAGTGTTATTCTGGATGTCAGATACTAGACAATTACATGAGTACCAGTTCAGTGTCTGAAGAGGGTGGCCACCTATTCTGAGAAAAAAAAAAAAGTCTGTATAGAAACCTAAAAATGGGAGGCTTGAAATGCAGGGCTTTTTTTTCTTTTTCTTTTTTTTTTTTTTTTTTTGAGATGGAATCACCCAAACTAGAGTGTAGTGGTGCAGTCTCAGCTCACTGCCACCTCCACCTCCTGAGTTCAAGCAATTCTCTTGCCTCAGCCTCCTGTGTAGCTGGGATTACAGGCATGTGCCACCACACCCAGCTAATTTTTGTATTTTTGGTAGAGATGGGGTTTCACCATATTAACCAGGCTGATCTAGAACTCCTGACCTTGTGATTGGCTCGCCTCGGCCTCTCAAAATGCTGGGATTACAGGCTTGAGCTACCACGCCCAGCCAAAATGCAATTTTAAGAAGTAAAATTCCTTAGTATTTGAGTTATATATCCAAGTCCTCAGTGCAGTGCTTTGCTGAGTAAAGAAAGTATAGGAAGAAAGAAATATTAATGAAGTTAGTTGTTTGTGAGAGAAGGAAAAAGTAAAATTTTATTAAATTCTTATGAAGTGGTATTTTTCCTATGTATTTTTCATAGGATATTTTGATTACACAATAACTCTGAAAGGTGAGTGTCATTTCCTTTATTATTCAGATAAAGAAAATGAGGCTCCAAGTAGTGGTGTCATTTTCTCAAGTTTACACAGCTGAATAGCAGAACAGTAGTTTTAATACAAGTCAGTCCGCAACCAAAGCCCAAGTACACAATGAGTCAGAGCTCCAAGCTTGTCTGGCCTTCTACACTTCCAAAATGGGTAATATGGCAGCAATTTGTTTCGGAGCAAGAACTTTAGAATCTCTGTTTTTTTAATATGTTATGATATTTTCTAATGGAGCTGAAAATTTCAGGTACTGTGCTGTACTACTCAGAGTGGACTTATATTTAAAATCTAACTATCAAAGACCTGTAATCCTGAAAGCTTATAATTTACAACTCCTTTTGAAGGGAATGGATTTAAGCATAGCCTCAATACGTCAGGTTCAAGATTAGAGAAGCAGCCCAGAAATTGCAAATTAGAGGTTTTCTGCATTATAAAGCAGACCTCAAACACTTATCTGGATGAAAGAGAGCCAGATGTTAGCTCCAGGGCTTGTAACTGGTTGTGAAGCTAGAACCCCGGAGAAAAATCAAATGGATTGCTGTTTACTTACTTGAGATAAGGAGCTTGAACTTTTTCCACTCTCTCTGTCTGTCTTTCTTTCTTCTTTCTTTCTTTCTTTCTTTCTTTCTTTCTTTCTTTCTTTCTTTCTTTCTTTTTCTTTTCTCTCTCTCTGTCTCTTTCTTTATACTTTGCTCCATTCCTGAAAGATTTGAAGCAGCTGAATTGGACCAAATGACCTTTAGGTTTTCTATCTACAGTGATTCCGCTAATAGCATTATAAAACAGCCATTCATTTTCAATTCCCAAAGATCCTTCTTCCAGGATTTTTATTTTTGTAATACTTGTATCTTTTTTAAAAATTAGAGACACATTACATGTTGTCTGGAGAGACGAATTGTTTACTTATATAACATACCAGTGCCTGTGTTCATTCTGAGAGTAAGACGTGTGTACCGTGATTCTATCCTGACCTGTTTTTTGTTTGTTTGTTTTTAACTGATAGTATTTGATTTGGTTACTCAACAATCAACACAATCCAAGGTAGAGAATAAAAGCCAAAATTTCCCTTGGTTTAGAAAGCACCAGTGCTTCTTTTCTGTCTGTCGGTCCTCTCCTATATTGCCAGAGTTGTTTCAAAGACTAGCTAACCACTAATTGTCCATTTTCCCACCATATAAGGATTAAACTCCTTGTTGCCCTGAAAAGCAGAATTAAAACAAATCACTTAGGTTTGCCTAAGCTATAGTGTGGAGAGCCTCCTGACCACAGGTGGGTAAGTTGAACTCTTCAGAGAAGAGCCTGTTTCTGTAGCTGGGGGGCTAAGCCAAATAAGCCTGAAGGTTCTTTCTCTTACTTAACCCTGTGATCCCCGTACCTGGAGCTGATTACCCAAATAAGGAGGTTAAGCTCTGAGTGGTGTTTCTAGACAGTGAGTGAAAACAAATTCAGCTTGTGATGTCAGAAAATATATGCCAGTGTAGCCTGAATTATGTTCTGCAGAATCATAATGTTAATCTAGATGTTAACCGACATCCTGTGGAAAGAGTACCGCAGTCATGTAAGTGTGGGGATTTCTGTATGCGATGGGCTTTTCTTGTAGATTCATAAAGCTCATCAGCACATTAAAACTTTCTGAGAATTTCTACAGCCGGCAAAGAAATATGGTGTTTCTTTTCTTTCTTTCTTTTCCCTCTCTCCCTCCCTCCCTCCCTCCCTTCCTCCCTCCCTCCCTCCCTCTCTTTCTCTCTTTCCCCCTCTCTCCCTCTCTCTCTCCCTCTCTCTCTTCTTTCTTGAGACAGGGTCTTGCTCTGTCGCCAGCGCCAGGCTGGAGGTGCAGTGGCGCGATCTCGGCTCACTGCAATCTCCGCCTCAGCCTCCCAAGTATCTGGGATTACAGGCATGCCACCACACCCAGCTACTTTTTGTAAACTTGCCTGAGATTAGAACTCTTAATGAATGATCTTTCAATACCTTGGAGCACTGATGTTGCAAGCATTGACCAAAGAAACAGTTTTTCCTTTTCTAAGCACAAAGCCTAGTCTATAGCAGACACCTAATCAATATTTGTTGAAGATCAAATGAGTGCATGAATAAATGAAATCATGTAAACTAAGGATATTTATTTATATGCATAGACTTGTACTGTAAAATTTTTTTCCCTATAGAAACAAATTTACGTGATCCAACCCATGATTATTGAGCTCCTGCTTTTGGAGAGATCTTATGCTAGGTGTGGGGGAGCCCAGAATCTAGAAGAAGATGATGATCACACCATGTCACATGTGGAAGAGAGATCTCTAGGGGTAAAGAAAACATGTTATGCAATATGGGTGGGGCAGGGGGAGTCAGGGAAGATTTCTGGTGAATATAATACCGAATTGAGTCATAAATGGCAAGGCAGAGTTAGCTATGTAAAGAAGTGACTACGTGAATGTATATGATATGCATGTGTAAGAAAAGCTTCAGATGTACAGCTTAATAGCATATAAAATACACGTTAGTATTTTATGATGTGAAGGTAAAACATTGTATCAGAAATGCCTTTGTTCAAGGAGAAAGTGGGTACTCCAGGGAGCCAAATAATATGAGAACATGTGTCAACAGTACTTGTCCAAATTACATCAAAGAAAAACATGAACCATTAAACAATACAGGAAATGTAGCACTTAGCATTTAAATTAGTATGTTAAAAAAAAGGACAATTTTTCTGGGTGATCTGTGCTCCTCCTCATAAGAATTCTAGTGAACTCTACTACTTCACCTTTCTCACAACTGAAGAACAGTCCCCTGCTCATAGACTTTCCTTTCCCAACACTAATGTATTTCTGTCTCTAGCTTCTCTTTATATCGTAAGTTAAAAGTCTACCCAGGGATGAAGAAGTTCCTTATAGCTAAAAAGCCAAGATTTTGACTGAAAAGAAAAAATAACTCTGAGACTTGGTGGGTGTTTCCCAGCCTGTATTGGGAATTTTATTCCCTCACACTTTTATTCTGTTCACAAATTTATATTGAGTTCCTAACCTGTGACACAGTATGTGCTCAGATCAGCACATGCAATGCTGATAACGATTTCACACACTTCCTTTTATCATCCAGCTTATCCTTTACTGAAAGAGACAGATACTAACAAGGAGTCATAGAAACAAAACTAAAAAACAAGCACTAAGAAATTTCTTAAGAGAATATAATAGAGAAACCTGGTGATGGTAGTCATGGAAGACTTCCTGAAGGAAGTGATGATTGAACTGAGGCTGAAGGGTAGAATAGGAGTTAACTATACAAAGGTGGCAGTGGGAGGGAAGTGGGATCAGGAAGAGCTTCTGCAAAAGACCACAGTAAAGTCAGAGCAGGGCTTACTTTGAGTTCCTTTAAGTAACTTTTTGAAGGAAAGTATAATTTCTTATTTCTGATATGCCAGCAAAGTCTGGCAAATCATCACTACTCAAAAACTGTTTGTTGAATGAATGCCTTAACTTGATAGACAGTGCCAAGATACTTTTCTTTTTCTTTTCTTTTCTTTTTTTTTTTTTTTTTTTTTTTTTTTTGACGAAAGCATCAGTTCTCTGCCCAAAGCAAAAAGAATGTGTAGCTTTAGCCTCCCAAAGTGTTGGGATAACAATCTTTCAATACCTTGGAACACTGATATGCTTATCTTGCAGCAAAATGCCTAGAATACTATCCCAAAGCTTATCCAGCAGCAAAATACCTAGAATACTACCAACTTTCCTGAAAGAAGACTCGTTACTTGAGTCCATGCATCCATCCTGGTTCCTTCATGAGTTCATTTATTTATTCACCAATTTTTTCTTTTTCTTTTTCTTTTTTTTTTTTAGACTGAGTCACTCTGTCACCCAGGCTGGAGTGCAGTGGCACAATCTGAGACTACTGCAACCTCCACCTCCTGGGTTCAAGCCATTTTCCTGCCTCAGCCTCCCAAGTAGTTGGGATTACAGGCCCCTGCCACCATGCCCGGCTATTTTTTATTTTTATTTTGTATTTTTTAGTAGAGACAGCGTTTCACCAGATTGGCCAGGCTGGTCTTGAACTCTTGATCTCAAGTGATCTGCCTGCCTCAGCCTCCCAAAGTGCTGGGATTGCAGGTGTGAACCACCGCCTGGCCTATTTACCAAATTTTGTTGAACACCTGACTGTGCAAGTTACCATGGAGGATTCCATGAAGCCTAAGTTTTTCCTTTTCCAAGCACAAGGCCTAGCATATAGTAGACACCTAATCAATATTTGTTGAAGATCAAATGAGTGCATGAATGAATGAAATCATGTAAAGTAAGGATATATATTTATATACATAGACTTGTACTGTAAACATTTTTTTCCCTATAGAAACAAATTTAACATGATCCAACCCATGATTGTTGAGCTCCTGCTTTTTGACAAAATGGCAAAGATATAGACTTAGCCTCAAAAACCTCTTATTCTACCAGGTTGTTACCCTGTGCACTAATATTTGTAAAACAAGGCAGAAGAAAGTCTGGACTGCATGACAGAGATAAAAATGGAACACTATGAATCAAGGAAATTGAATCATTTTAAATTGAGGTATTGGGTAAAGGATACGCTAGTAAACTAAAGAATATGGAAGAATTTTGACAAGCAGATAGAGGAATTGGGGGAAGGTGAAAAGCCGTTTAAAATTGAGGACAAATATTAACAAAGATCAAGGAGAAGGGCAAAGTGTGTTCAAGAAGGAGCAGAAACATTTAGTTTAGTAGGGCGTAAAAAATAGTAGGTGTAAAGGACTGCAAAAGAGAAAATAATCATCAGCCTTGAATAATTTCTTGCATATTAAATGCTTTTATCTTGCTGACAATGAGGTGAAGTTAAATATTCAGAATTGGACCTTAGAATGATAATTTTAATAGAAATGCAAAGAATCCATTGGATAAAACAGAAATGAAGAGTAGAAAGGTAGTCAGGAGGTATATTCTTTCTTTTTCTTTTTTTTTTCTTTCTTAAGCTGGAGTCTCACTCTGTCACCCAAGCTGGAGTGCAGTGGTGCAATCTTGGTTCACTGCAACTACCACTTCCCAGGTTCAAGCGATTCCCCTGCCTCAGCCTCCTGAGTAGCTGGGACTACAGGTGTGTGCCCCCAGCCCGGCTAATTTTTGTATTTTTAGTAGAGACAGGGTTTTGCCATGTTGGCAAGGCTGGTCTCGAACTCCTGACCTCAGGTGATCTGCCCGCCTTTACCTCCCAAAGGGCTGGGATTACAGGTGAGAGCTACCATGCCTGGTCATCAGGAGGTATTTTCAACAGTTCAGGTAAGGGATTTAAAAAGTCTTAACAAAGAGGAGAGATGAATTTGAATGACATGGCAAAGGTAAGATCAAATGACTATAATAACCAGCTGGTTATGGGCTCCTTATACCAAAACAAAAGCTGAAGAGAGTGCTTGGTAATTGGCATGAGGTGATGACCTGAGACTGTAAAACAAGAGGCAGACTGGGAAGAAATATGATGAACGTGGTCAGGTGCCTGGGAGAGCAGTATCAGTTTGTTATAAGCATGCTCAGGCCAAATCACAATTATAAAAACAATTGTTTCCGTGAGATCTTCAAAACCAAATCATCATAAAGTGCCTCACTTTGTTTGTTTTGTTTTTTGTTTTCAGATGGAGTTTCATTCTTATTGCCCAGGCTGGAGTACAGTGGCACAATCTCGGCTCACTGCAACCTCTGCCTCCTGGGTTTAAGCAATTCTCTTGCCTCGGCCTCCCTAGTAGCTGGGATTACAGGTGCCTGCCACCATGCCCAGCTAATTTTTTGTATTTTTAGTAGAGATGGCATTTCACTATGTTGACCAGGCTACTCTCAAATTCCTGACCTCTGGCAATCCACTTGCCTCGGCCTCCCAAAGTGCTGGGATTATAGTTGTGAGCCACTGTGTTATGACAATGTTAGAAGCCGGTCCAAAAATTCCATAGGCGTGTGATCTATCAAAAGTCATGTAAATACTAGTATTTCTCCCAGCTGTGTCTCCTATCATCCATCTTCAAATTTATTTTCTATAGTCATGTCCCACTCTTGGTTAACTACAACCTCCACTTTTAATTTGTTAATTCTGTTTAAAGGATCACATAATAAAATTACATCACGATCACTGTATTCATGTTATTTCTTTTACCTGAAAAGTCCTTAATTTCCATCCAAGTTTATACATCTTTAAAGAATCAACCTAAATACCAGGCTATCTTAAAACCTGCCGTTATGAAGCTAATTGTACATGTTCACCTTCTTCTTTTCACATCCCATGGCACTCTATACCTCTATTTTGCATCAAATCCCTGTGTAATTACCATATCCCTCTTATGCAATTATAAGCTCTTTGAGTATAGAGACGGTGTATACTATACCACTTCATTTCTTGCCCATAACAGGAACTTTTTTTTTTTTTTTTTGAGACAGTCTTACTTTGTTACCTAGACTGCAGTGCAATGGCATGCTATCTGCTCACTGCAACCTCTGCCTCCCGGGTTCAAATAATTCCTTTACCTCAGCTTCCCAAGTAGCTGGGACTATAAGCGTGAGCCATCACCCCCAGCTAATTTTTGCATATTTAGTAGAGACAGGGTTTCACCATGT
Source organism: Saimiri boliviensis (assembly GCF_048565385.1). NCBI lineage: Eukaryota > Metazoa > Chordata > Mammalia > Primates > Cebidae > Saimiri > Saimiri boliviensis. Next base: position 70,408,975 of record NC_133463.1, read on the forward strand.
TGACCAGGCTGGTCTTGAACTCCAGGCCTCAGGTGATCCACTCACTTTGGCCTCCCAAAGTGCTGGGATTACAGGTGTGAGCCATGGTGCCCACTCCATAACAGGTACTTAATAAACTTAATTAAAACCAGATATCTGCCAACACCCGTAAATTATATTAAAGTAGAAAAGTTCACTGGGAGAATGTAAGATTTGAATGAATAGCTACCTTGGAAATGATACACACTTTGAAGGTAATAATATAAGATACTAGATTAGGGCAATGCTTCTCAAACTTTTGTTTGAGAATGTGTGTAAAAGTCACTTGGGTGAAAATCTTATTAAACAGATACCCCAGAGAATTTGATTCAGTAGGTCTAGGGTAGAACCGTAAGTTTGTACTTCTAATAAATTCCCACATGCTGCTGATGCTACTGGACAGTGGACAAAATACTGAGTAGCATTAGTTGGAGGGGCAAGCTTGATGTCATAATGCCTGGACTTAAATTTTACCACTACAATGTACTGACTTTATAATCTTAAGTTACCAAATTTCTTTAAACCTCACTCAGCTTCCTTGCTTCTAAAATGGCAATAATAACAGAACATCTTGGGACTGTCATAAGTAACTAAGCCATAAAGCATGCTTCTCATAGTACCTAACACGTAGTATGTGTTCAAAACTTAGGTGTCAGTGGGAATACTTAATGGTCCAACTAAGTCAACAGATTCCTAAAGAGCAGTGGTCATTAAACTATGGCCTGCAAGATATATCTGGCTCGCTACCTGTTTTTGTAATGCTGGTGAATTAAGAATAGTTGTTTTTTGTTTGTTTGTATTTTTTTTTTTTTTTTTTTTTTGAGACAGGGTCTCTCTTGTTGCCCAGGCTGCAGTGCAGTGGTACAAACACAGCTCAGTGTAGCCTCCTCTACCTCTGGGACTAAAGCAATACTCCCACTTCAGCCTTCTGAGTAGCTGAGACCACAGGTTGACACCAACACACCAGGCTAATTAAAAAAAATAAAAAGTCTGTAGAGGTGGGGTCTTGCCATTTTGCCCAGGCTAGTCTCAAAATCCTGGCCCCAAGCAATCCTCCCACAGTGCTGGAATTACATGTGTGAGCCACCATGCCCAGTCCTAAAACGTGTACTTTAAGGCTCTTTACATTAAAAGATTGTCACCAAGTGGTGACTTTATCAGTGAATTATTAAGATTAGAACCATCAATATTTCCGTTATCTCCATTATCTGACAATAATGTGCAGTGGGTATATAGTTTATAATGTAGCAGTAGAAAAGTAACAAAGGATTCTTAGAAAACAGATAATACAAAAAGAACTTTGAAATAAGATGAATTTGAGGGATAAGAGGTAAAATGAGATAATTAATATCAAAGCTCCTCTAATCAGAAAATGCTGTCAGATGTCCCAACCCACTTTTTAAAAACTTGGTATTTATTGTCTTTTTTTCTGATTATAAAAACACATTTATAGTATTTGGAAAATACAAAAACATATACAGAATATAAATCAATTATTCCCAGTATTAGAGGTAATCATGTTTAAACATCTTCACTTTTATAAAATTGGGAATGTTACTGTACAAAATGGTTATTTTTTAATGTGACATTTCTCCAGAATTTACATATATTATCTGAGAACATTGTGTTCAATAGCTAATGATGTCCCAATTTTTAGAAATGTCATGATTTATTTAATTATTACCCTCATCAATTGATCTTAGGTTAAGGTTTTGTTATTATTTCTAAATAATGCTAAAATAAAAAAGCTTGTTTATAATAATTCTGCATGTCTTTATTTTCCTGCTATAAGTTACCACAATAAAAAATTTTCTAAATTTGTGCTGCTTTCAAGGGAAGCAGAAGAAAAAGATTGTAGACAAGGGTAATGATAATTAAACAGTCTCTCTCCTCTCTCTCACTCTGGTTTTGTAGATTTCCAAACCACACCAATTTTGGGGATTTCTACCTAATAAGAAGTAATATTAAGTGACATATTCTCTTTTATCAGCCAGCATATTTTTTACAAATCCCCCTTCCTAAATCCATACCATTATAATCAGGAAAACAAAGGTCCCCCTTCCCTTAGAAAAAAAGGCAATAATCTTATCAAAAATATTTTATTTACAAAAAATTAATTATACTATACATCCTATACTGGAAATACATTGAATAATTGCTAAAATAAATACAGGCAATTAATTCAACTTTTTATAAGAATGAGAGAATTTGACATTTGAATGTTATCAAAGCTTAACTTAGAACATAAATAGTGAAAAAGGCGAACTCAAGTTTTAATTTCATTTATTGGCATGGTGTGTTTGTTTCCCACAAGCTCCCAAATCAGTGAGAGTCTTGAGTTTCAGAATGTGTAACTTTTTGTACTCTGAAGATAGAATGTACAGCTTTTTCTTAGGCAGGATAGATGTAATATAGATGACTGCATAAAAAAGAGGCAGAAAGGCAGGAAACCCACCGTTTAACAATTCTCCGTGTGTCTCTGCCTCACCATAATGCTGTTTATTCAATTATTCGTATATTCCAATGATTGTGTTTTCAACACAAGTCTACACAGCACCAGCTACAAGGCAAGGTCAATCGTGTAAAAAATAAAACTGGATAATGGAGATCCTGTAGTAACTACATTAGCCAAGTTCAGAGTATTTGGTTCAACAATTTTTATAGGTGCCAATTATTGATACACTTATTAAACCTTGATGTCACTTCTACTGTGTAGACATTTTTATACAGGCCCAGAATAGGAAATAGGAAGCATTGATCTGTATAACTGAGAAAAACAAAATTCCTCATTTGAAAGTAAAAGAGGCTAGATGTTTGGTGCTGACATCTGCCAATTTTGAATTTATATGTTTTATATCTATAATTTATCCAACTCACCCATGTAAACATCATACAAACATGTAAAGTGAACTGGTAAGTTAAAAAAAAAATAAAAAAGGACAGGCAAAACATGTTCAATGTATAGGTAGAATTCAGTAAATTCAGGCCACAGAACAAAACCTTTAATAAACCGCATTGTACACGTCCAAATTATACAGATAATTTCTCCACTTTCCACTTTACTTGGTCTGGGAAAACACCGTCAGAATCTCCGAAGAATATTCATCTTTGATATTTGTGTTTTGTCCAGTGATGGATGCCTACTGTTTTCTTTCAAAGACTATCATTCCCTTTTAAAAAAAATCTTATGAAAAAATTGCACTACCTTTGGCCTTGATTTTCAATATTTTTTTTTTTTTTGTACACACAAAAGTATGTATTTTTATTTCCAAAGTAAGACAAGTATATTGGCCTTTTCTAAAAGAAATAAAAACAAAAGTTAAAATATTGAAAGTTTAAATACTTTTTTTTTTCACAGAAATAAACTATTCAATTTTAAAAGGTAGAGAGAGAGAAACATTTTATTCTTTCTATCATGAACATCAGTCAACCAAGCTTCACATTTTGGGCAGGACTTTTTAAGTATAAATTTTTTTAAGAACTTATTTTATTTAAAAAAAGGAAGAACAGGTTTATTTTTGCAGAGAAGTAAAATATAGAATATGCAAAATTTGTCTTTAAGATTGGCATACAGAATTTAAAAACACAGTACAATTATATCAAAATACAGCACAGCCAACGGCCTTTAAAACTTCCTTTGGCATTTTATTTGGTAAAGTTAAAAAGAAAATCCTTCCTAAAAAAATTATCTATCAAAACGGTCCATAAGTTAGGTTGTATAGGTTGAAAGAACATTTCCTTGAGTTTCCAAAATGCTTTTCTTCCATGATAACCCACATAAAGCATGGCTAGTGAGGTATATAGGGCAAAACACTTTCAGGCGGATGTACAGTAAGGAAAAAGTGCATAAACAAAGAATTCATCCCATTTTCATAGAAATAACAGGTTAAATCTGAGTGTCTTCTTGTTTGTGTATTGTTTTACTTTGGCAGAATGAAAATAAACCCACATAAATGTCTTTGTTCAAGTCCCAGCAGCAGTGATATGTCTCCTTTGGTGGCACTGTCTGATACCACAATACTGTACGCCCCTAGAGGAACTAAGGTGTTGTGTGTGACTGCAAACGTCAAACCATGGAAGATCATACATCAAGCACCATGTCATACTGCTGTCCCTTCTTCCGCCTGCCACACTTATTGATGAGAACTACATACAGCGTCAAAAGCATGACCCAATAGCATGCATAGAGCAACGTTCCAACAATTAGAACTGTCTGTTTGGATTCTGAAAATGGCCTTTTAGATTCCTTATAAATGGTGAAAATCACACCACCCAGGAGGATTGTAAACCAAACTGATACTGGAATGAGTCCTATGAAATTAACAACAATGGTTTTCCTTCCTGATGTGCCCCACCCAGCTTTGTTTATTGTTGCAATTGCAAACATCTTGGCGGGAAGTAAACTTGACATGTATAACACTGAGTAGAGAGACATGAAGACCATGACGATATTTCCTCTAAGGCAGCTGGCAAAAGATGATTTTATGAGACCTACTAGCTGGACAGTTAACAAGAAGAGGAGGATGTTCCAGATTTTACCCCGGTAGAAGAGCTGGATTACTGTGGCGATGAGAAAGAAAGGAAAGAATCCAGTGATAATCGCTTCGTAGGTCATCCACAAGTGATGTTTGTGAAACCACATTGCATTGTACAGCCATTCTCGGAAGTACGACTTGCTCCAACGGGTCTGCTGGTTTAACCATCTGAGATATTCTATAGGTGTTTCAGTAAGGCACTTAGATCGAGCTGTGTATTTTGTTGCATAGCCCAGACTCAGCACCCGGTTCGTTAGATGCCTGTCATCACCAAAGCTACATTGGTTGCCCATAAATTCTTGATTGTACCAATCTTCCACAAACTCATGCAACAAGGAGTTTCTGTACATTCCCAGAGGTCCACTAATGCACTGGACACACCCAAAATAAGACTGACAGGCCCTTTCTATATTAAAAGCCATCCAGTATCTCACACTGCTGAGGAATGAGATCCAGGAATCATACTTGTTTAAAATCTGCAAGAAGAAAAACATAAGAAAAAGGTAAGCTTTAGCTAAAAGTTCCAGCAAAACTTGCTCCATCCTGAGGTGACTACCTGCAGTAAGATTTGTTATTTGATCCTCCTATTTTGGCTTCCTTCCTCTTTTTGGCATGGTTATTTTATATTTTCTCTGATTCTCTGATGCTGTTACTAATTTGTTTAGTTGTATGCATGTGTTGTGATTCTTTGATGGCGAATATTTTTTTCTACTTCATCATTCTCTATCCTCTTTTTGCTATTCTTACTCTGCCTATTGTGTTATCACACTGAGATGATATATTTATTTATTTATTTAGAGATGGAGTCTCACTCTGTCACCCAGGCTGGAGTGCAATGGCACCATCTTGGCTTACTACAACCTCTGCCTTCTGGGTTCAAGCAGTTTTTTTCCTGCCTCAGACTCCCGAGTAGCTGGGACTACAGGTATGCGCCACCACACTCGACTAATTTTTGTATTTTTAGTAGAGACAGGGTTTTGTCATGTTGACCAGGCTGGTCTTGCTCCTGACCTCAGGTCATCTGCCTAGGTTGGCCTCCCAAAGTGCTAGGATTACAGGCGTGAGCCACTGCATCTGGCCATATTGAGATTTTTTAAAGGCTTTAGTTCTCAATCCCTAAACTCTTTTCCCAGGCACTCTTTCATAGCATCTAAGATTCGAATGTTTTTAGGTCCCATCTCTCCTGTGCGCTGGTTCATTTCAAACTGATCCTATCTTTGGCTGTTAATTTTCCTCTCCTTTATCCAAGCTTTTGCAATGCCAGTGATAGGAGAGTTTCCCATGGCCTTCCTGAAAAATTTGAATCATGAAATAATGCTTTATATAAAGGCTATTGAAAACTATCAACTTTCCTTGGCAATATTTCTAAATTCTCTTATCTGTCTCAATCTTGTTCAGTTTTCATCTGCAAGCTTTCTTTAAAAGAATAAAATCACCAGGCTATTTCTTTGTCCCTTCTTATGTAATTTATTTGCCTTTACTATCAACCAACATATATAAAATGGGTTATACAGTAGGATAATACCCAAATTTTGAAGTCTATTTTCCACGTCCTATCTTATCTTTTACTAAAATCTAACCTCATATTTGCAAGGGAATCTTATTTTAATCTGCACATATTTTCACATATTCATTTGTCCATCCCACAAACATCAAATTGCCTCCATTAATATTTGTTTCATTAACTGTTTCTTCATCAATAACACATGATGGACAATATTGGAAAACCACTTATCCATTCTTTGTCATTCTCACTAGTATAAATTTGAGTTGCTATCTTTTTTTACTTCCTTTGTTTTTTGACTCAGATTTTTTTTTAATCAACTACATACTGATCATCCTTTAAGTATATAGGTATAAGATATATGTCAATTTCTTAGCATACTTCTATTTCTTTTTTTTTTTTTTTTTTTTTTTTGAGACCAAGTATTACTCTGCAGCCCAGGCTGAAGTGCAGTGGCATGATCTCAGCTCATTGCAACCTCTGCCTCCCAGGTGCAATAAATTCTCCTGTCTCAGCCTCCCAAGTGGCTGGGATTACAGGCACACCCCACCACGCCCAGCTAACTTTTGCATTTTTAGTAGAGACGGAGTTTCACCACATTGGTCAGGCTGGTCTCAAACTCCTAACCTCAGGTGATCTACCCGCCTTGGCCTCCCAAAGTGCTGGGATTATAGGCATGAGCCACTGCACCTGGACCATACTGCTATTTCTTAATCCTCTTAACTAAATAATTTTTAGCACAACATCAAATATTAAGTTATGGCCCAAAGATATGGTAGAAATCATTACGCATTTATTTTAAGTTGCATATAACTTATTAGCTACTACAGAAATGGGTTATACCCCAGGACTAAGCAAGACAATTCTAAATTATTTCAGTTTCCATAGGAAAAGAGGCAGTGAAGCAGATCCAAGGCACATTTTAATGTGTCTCAAACACCAAGAACAGTACCTGGCACAGAGTTGGTATGTAATAAATACATGTTCAATGAGTAAGACTGTTCTTAAAAGTGTTTTGTGCAAAAAAAGAAAAAGAAGAAATGAAGCCATGTACCTGGACATCTCCCCCAACACCTCCAACCATGGGATCTTCTTCTAAGACTTTTACCATTTCCACAGATGAGGCTGGGTCAAGCATAGTATCTGAATCACAAACCTGAAAAGAAGAATGTGAAAACTAAGTCAAAGGAAGAATTATAAATACATTCCCTCTAGTCAAAATTGGGCATACACACTGTGTCCTCATCTTACTGCCACAAGGCCTCAGTAAGCAAGTATCATGGTGATAACAGAGGGCTTGTTATATGATGGCCAGTACAAAGAGCCTATTTTTCAGCAAACTCAATATTTAAGTTAATGACATTGCTGAGTAGAACAGCTGAAGTGATGTGTCAAGTATGACTTGTAGGGTGATCGACTTGTCCCAGTTTGCCATATATGCTCCCAATTTTGTAAATGAAAGTCTCACATCCCAGGAAACCCCCCGGTCCTGGCAAACGGTAATGGCTGGTCCCCCTAGAGATCAGTTTAAGAAAAAAAAAAAAAAAAAAAAATTCCAGTTACCTTCAATAAGGCTTTTAGGCTTTTTTGTCTTTCAGGTCTGAATGATAAGAAAATTCTATGACATTATTGAAAGGGAGACATATTTAATAATGATTTTACCCTTCATTTTAATGTGGTAAATAAATGACAGGAGAGCAGTTCTCTTACATATGATTGTATAGTTCTAAAGCAATAGTATAGTTCTAAAGTCCATATGATCTGGGCTTAGCAAATGACATTGTATCAGGAAGGGGATTTGGAGGACCCTCAACACCTTTTTATTCTAAACTATTTTTTTTTTTTTTTTTTTTTTTTTTTTTTGAGACGGAGTTTCGCTCTTGTTACCCAGGCTGGAGTGCAATGGCGCGATCTCGGCTCACCGCAACCTCCGCCTCCTGGGTTCAGGCAATTCTCCTGCCTCAGCCTCCTGAGTAGCTGGGATTACAGGCACGTGCCACCATGCCCAGCTAATTTTTTGTATTTTTAGTAGAGACGGGGTTTCACCATGTTGACCAGGTTGGTCTCGATCTCTCGACCTCGTGATCCACCCGCCTCGGCCTCCCAAAGTGCTGGGATTACAAGCTTGAGCCACCGCGCCCGGCCTATTCTAAACTATTAAGTTCCTCTAGCCCTCTGAATTTAAAAGTAGAGGGGCCCATTGTTGTTTTTAAACTATTCTAGAAATGCCCATTGCTGTTTTTAAACACAATCTTTCTATAAGCCAAAAAAAAAAAAAAGCAAGTCTGAAACCAGACCAACCACTTCAAAAAAATTGCTGGAATTAGTTTATAACTGCGTATTCCTAATAAGACACTTCTATTGGAGGCTCAAGAGCAAAGGGCTATATATTTGCTTCTCTTTCCAGCCTGATTTCCAAATCAATTGAAAAATTAAACAGAAGAATAATAAAGCAAATAAAAAACAAAACTATTACCTGTATACTTACAAAGCTGATGTGGAGAATGGAGCTTTATATGTGGAAAAGTGGGTTTCCTAATTCTATTTCTCAGAATTACTCAGTCCTGGAGACTTTACTCAGTTCCAGAGACTTCACTCTCAGTCCCAGAGAGACTCTAAGTGGGACTAGTCTCCTGCAGATACAGTCTATGTCCCTTCAAAAGGTACAGCTGATACTTGTTCCTGGGGTTTGCCCACTCCCAGAAGCCAGGGAAAAAGAGCTGGGCTTCCCCTTATTCCTTCCATACTCACTAATAAGACTAAGACATTCCTTTTCTCTTAGGAAAGGAGTGAGACGGCTGGGAAAGGCTGGATGGCTCATACCTGGTGATGCAGCTTCCTCCACATGAGGAGAGAAAATCAAAAGTAGAAAAAAAGGAGGAAAAAAAAAATCCCCATCTCCCTATCCCTGCAACATTTACTAACTGGACATATTATTTTCTGCTGAATGCAGCCAAGTCCTAACAAATATAAATTGATCAGAATTTTCAGGTGATTAATCAGCTTGACATCCCCATTCAGACGATGATGGCACACCTGGCAGAGATCGAGTATTGCTTATCTCATTATTCTGCCATCAAGTCTGACTGTACTGGTTGGACTGAATCAATATTTACCTTTTTTTTTTTTTTTTTTTTTTTTTTTCTGAGACGGAGTTTCGCTCGTTACCCAGGCTGGAGTGCAATGGCGCGATTTTGGCTCACCGCAACCTCCGCCTCCTGGGTTCAGGCAATTCTCCTGTCTCAGCCTCCTGAGTAGCTGGGATTACAGGCACGCACCACCATGCCCAGCTAATTTTTAGTATTTTTAGTAGAGACGGGGTTTCACCATGTTGACCAGGATGGTCTCGATCTCTTGACCTCGTGATCCACCCGCCTCAGCCTCCCAAAGTGCTGGGATTTCAGGCTTGAGCCACCGCGCCCGGCCTTGATTTAGCATTTTTAAAAAAATATCAAAAGAAATTATTTAAAGATTCAGCAAACCACTCTATAAAAATAGTATTTCAGCCTGAGTGACAAAGTGAGACCCTGTATCACAGAAAATAGTATTTGATATACCAGTTTTGAATTTAAAAAAAAAATTAACTAATTAGTAGAAGCATAAAGTCTCAGAATTAAAGGGGACTTCAGCTACCTGTAGCATGAGTCCCTCACATTAGTAACTAAGGAATCCCAACATTTTTTAAAGCATCTAACCTGGGTGCAGTGGCTAACATCCATAATCTCAGCACTTTGGGAAGCCAAGGCAGGAGGTTTCTTTGAGCCCCGGAGTTTGAGACCAGCCTGGGCAACACAGCGAGACTCCCATCTCAATAAAATAAAATAAAATAAAAAAATAAAAGTATCTTCCTCAATTTTGCTAATAGTTTTTTTTTTTTTTTTTTTTTTTTTTTTTCCTGAAAAGGTTTCATGTTAATAAAGAATGCTGGTAAAAATAGCAATTTAAATGAATTATTGGAAATTATACCATGTAGAGTATACAGGGCATCAGAAAGTGAACCTATCACCCTTCTAGATTCAATTATAGCAATTTTTGGGTTAACTTCTGCATTTATAAAACTTTATTCTGCTTATTTAGAAGCACTCATTTTCTAAATGAAACCCCATTGTCTTTTTGTCATTCCATTTAGCTCAGCATAGTCTCACTTATTTTAAGAAAAAAAAATTAGGCAGAAGCTAGGCATTCGTTTTTCATTGCAAAAAACAAACAAACAAACAAACAAACAAACAACAACAACAACAACAACAGGATTTTACTGACACTTGGGTTTGTATCCAAGTATCCCAAAGCTCTGGAACCTAGAAGAATTCCCCCGAAAGCGTTATTTTGTCTCTCCCATGCCCTGTCAATCACTGGTTTGTATGTGGCTACAAACTTGGGCAGAAGGTCTGTCATGAGGCTAGAAAAAGATGAAGGCAGAAGTTTAACTCATCTTTAGCATCCAGCATCCTGAGTTTATGACCACACCCACCTCTGTTGACTCAAGCTGGAAAAGGTAAAACCAGAAAGCTAAATTAAGACGAAAAACAACAGGAAGCGGGCAACCCAGAGTTAATGTTCAAATAACTCTGCCTGCTTGTGAGCACAAGCCAGCCAGGGGAACTGCCTCTTTGAAATGACCATACTGGAACCAAATTTATGAGGTTCTGCATATTTAAATTGGTCCCTGCCCCTCCCAATTTCCAATAGCAAAGTGCCAAGAGTTCTCTGAGAGAGATTGTTCACATGGTGAATTTAGCTGTATCAGAAAGGAAAGCTCAGAAATCTCTTGGGAAAGGGTATGTTATCATGGGATTTAAGAGCTTTAAAATTTATCAACTACTGGATGTTGTTTGGTGACAGAATGCCAGCTAGAAAGCCATGCTCTTTGACAGTCTGTGAAAGCATGTATATTCATGGACACAAGAGAATTTACTCAGTAGGGTGTAAAAAGCGTAACTTTATCCCTTTTTAAAATCCATCCAGCAAGAACAGGCTTTCTAGCCATCTCCTCATTAATCGATAACAAGTATGCAGTTTCATGAATGTCAGCTATTTAGCTCTGGATTAGAATCTGTGAGAGACATCCACCAGTTCAGGGAGAACTGAACCTTGTAGAAGGAAAAGTTACAGGGCAGGATTTGCACACAGGAAACAGAACAAACTGATACATTTTTTGGCCACACTAAATGTATCACTGTAATTTATTGAAACCACATGATCACTAGTTATAAGACTTCTCACTAGGCGATATGGAAATGAAGTAAGTCACCAATTTTTGAGTAAATGAAACATGTCCAGACAAGAAGACATTATTTAGAAGAACCAGCTACCTCAGTCATAACCACAAAATCATCAACTAATTTGTACAAGACCATCACTCTTTCTGCCTCGCTACTCCAGCCAACAGTTAATTCCTTCCATTTCCTTCCTATCTAAAACAGGGATTGACGAGCCAAGGCTTACTGGTCAAGTCTAGCCTGCCACCTGTTTTGATATGGCTCATGGGCTAAGAATGGTTTTACGTTATTCAATAGGTGAAAAAAAATCAAAAGAAGACTATTTTGTGACACATGGAAATGACATAAAATTAAAATTTTAGTGTTCACAAAGAAGGTTTTATTGGAATCCAGTCATGCTTGCTCATTTACTTACTATTTATGGCCGCTTTTCACACGGCAACAGCAAAATTGAGTAGTTACGACAGAGATCATATAGCCTGCAAAGCCTAATATTTACTATTCAGCCTTTTATAAGCAAAGTTTGCCAACCCTGGGTTCAAAATAACTGGTTACAAGGGGAAGGTTCTGCTTTCTTAAAAATAACTGTGAAGTTGAGATTAAATATGTTTGAAGCCCAATTTTAATTTGGTAGATTTTGTAAAATCTGTCTCCATCTCCCTGTGTTATGAAGAGCCTAAAGGGTAGGATATAAATAAATTAAATTTTCTTCAGCCAAGATTTTGCCCATTATATGAGCAAGTACCCATGAGATCAAGAAGCCTTAATTAAAGTCTGAAATTCTGTAACGTACTACTTCTCTGACCTTGAACAAGCCATTTGCCATCATCATGACACATTTGTGAGACACTACAAATAAAAGTACCTTGTGAATTACAAATGACTATATAGAAGTATTCCATTAGTATAAGGTTATAGTCTTTAATATGTTATACTCTGTAAGTAAACCTGTACCTAAAGGATTATGTCGATTATTATCACAAATAGATCAGTAGCAACGATCACTAATAAGAACATAGGAATTGGTTACATATAGAGAATCTCTTATTAGTGAACAAACTCAAATTTATCTGGAAGCATCTGTAGCATTCCTCTAATTTATCTCACTGATCTTAAAGTTAATTTATCTCACAACAATCTAAATAAAAATCTTTTGTAGAAATACTGTTATCTATTACACCACATGTCTTTTAAATTCTAAGACCCAAGTCTAAAATGCCAGATCTCCATGTTTTATTTTTAATGTCTTTTGTTTTCAGACTGATGGAGATCTCCTCACTTCCTCCTATACCACTTCAAAGGGCATTGACAGCTAACAGCAAGAGAGAAATATTAATTACTCTGGCTGCCTTCAATGAGGAAACAGGTTGAAAACATATCAAAACTCTTTCTTTTGCTACTGGCTTCACCTTTTTCCTGCTTGTAAGGCTTAACCCTTCATCTTAACCTTCACCCTTCATCTTAACCTTGACCCAACGAGACTATCTGTAGAATGTGTGGCATTTGTTACTGGTTCCTGCCACAACACCCAAAAGTAAATAGAAATTCTGCATCACCCCCACCAGCCCAATTTCTCCAGCAAAAAGGGGGTAATGGCAAGAACAAAAAAATCCCACAATTACTTAGTAAATACAAGATGGTACTATTCTCCCTGAACTTCTACCAGTACAACCGCAGAGTAAACACACTACTGAAACAAACAAACAAACAAATACACTATATAAGGCCTGGGAATCAAATTGATCTGAATCCCAGTCCACCATTAACCAGTATGTAAACTTGGACCTCATTGTAGACTCCTTACTTACTAAACTTCCATTCTGTAGGCGAAAAATATGGATAATCACATCTACCTCATAAGTTTGTTGTAATGGTTAGTTAATAAGACAGTGTATGTGAAGTTCTTAATAATGGCTAGCTTATAGAAAATGCTCAATAAATGGAACTCGTATATACTAAAAAGTGGGCCACATACATGTGAGACATAGGGGCAACCAAACAGTGAGGACAGAAGATGACTTTATAAAAATGGAATATTACACACAATTTAAAATTTCTCCTACAACCAAAAAAAAAAAAAAAAAAAATCAATCCAAAGCTCTAGTGCATGTTCACTAATTATATTACAACAAACTTCTAAGACTTTATCAAGATTGTATAACTTTATTTTTTTAATCTTGATTTTCTATTTATATGCATTCTAGATGAATGAAATTTACATGTAAACATATAGTTATGTTAAACAGCCTCAAATTAAGCAGCAAATACAAAATCATAAAATCTAAACATTTTAGAGCTACAAAACCTTTTTGAAATTAATGTTTAAAACCATTTCGGAAAAAAAAGTCCTCAAAGAAAACATGGTCTTTCTTTTATGAAAGGAATGAGGGATGGGAGGATGTTCTTCTCTTGTAGTGATTTGGTTTATGGCACAGGATTTCAAATCCAGCCAACAGAAAGCCTTTACATTATAGACACCTAAGCAGTTTGGTACTTCTTTGTAATTCTTCTTAAAAGGAATTAGGAATATACAAGCCTTCCTTAGTAGAATGAATTATGTTCAATAAGAGAGAGGAATAAAGCAATTACATAATCAAGACATCAAAATATATTTTCAGTTTTATGATAACATTATGTAAAAAAAAGATAAAAATTTAACATAATCCCAAAGTGTTCTAAAAATAAGGGAAAAATAGAAAAATATACATTGGAAAGTGTTCATCAATCAGTTGGGTATTTAAGATAATTTTAATTTTGCTCATTGTGTGTTTTTAATACTTTTAAAACATGCTGCCATAAGCATGTGTTACTTCTGTAAATAAAAAAGCCAATATAAACAGTATTTCAAAGAGGTACACAAGACTTTTGTCCAACATTAAGCCATACTCAGAAGAGGTCAGAATCTATCCTTTTTTTGAAAACAAAGTTTCTATAGAATATACACTGATTCTGAATTTTAAAAATCTTCCTCATTCTCCTTTTTTTTAAAAAAAAAATACAAAATGCAAAATTTCATTCCCTTCAACTTTTATTTTTTCTTGAGACAGGGTCTTACTCTGTTACAGGTTGATGTGATCACAGCTCAGTGCAGCCTTGACCTCGGGGCTCTAGCAATCCTTCCACCTTGGCCTCCCGAATAGCTGGGACAAGAGATGTGTACCACCAAGTCCAGCTAATTTATTATTTTTTTTAGAGAGAGATGAGCTCTCCCTATGTTGCCCAGGCTGGTCTTGAACTCCTGGGCTCAAGTAATCCTCCCACCTTAGCCTCTTAAAGCACTGGAATTACAGGCATGAGCCACCACACTGGCTCTCTTCAACTTCTTTTCTCATTTTATTTTTTCCCTTCTTCTGTTTTCTATCTTCTTTACCTCTGAAAGCACCCACCAGCATCATTAAATAAATTGGCTGCCACACTGGCTTTCTCCTTGACTAGTAACCTCCTCAGTGTTCGATGTCAGCATTAATTATTTGAACAGCTACAAGGCCAAGAGAGCAGTCAGTAGAGAAGTCTAGAGATGAAAGCTGAGACAGACAGAGTTAGAGCTGTGAACTGATAAAGCTTTGTTCCCGAGGAGACAAGAGCAAGCAGGCTCAGGGGTCTCAGGAGCATAGATCAAAAGGAGAACCCTGAGACAAGAAGTCAGATTGGATACTCTTGAAACAGTGTAAGAAAGAGAGTAAAGAGGATCTTGGCAGCATTAAGAATCAGTGCTTCTGACTTTTTCTTTAATAGGAGGCAAGGTCATCTGTTAATAGTTAAGCAGAGAGGAGTTCGGATAGGATTTTGGTAGAGTGGTGAAGGTAT
The DNA here is from genome assembly GCF_048565385.1 of Saimiri boliviensis. Taxonomy (NCBI): domain Eukaryota; kingdom Metazoa; phylum Chordata; class Mammalia; order Primates; family Cebidae; genus Saimiri; species Saimiri boliviensis. Next base: position 70,424,058 of record NC_133463.1, read on the forward strand.
GAAATAATAGGTTGTAAGAGCAGTAAGCAAGACATCTACTCAAGACCAAGTGAAAAGAGTGCCAAGGATTCAGCTGCAACTGGAAACCAATCCTTTTGGCCACCTCTCTCCACAGTTAAGCAGAATTCTCCAGCAAGTTTGTAAGCAGATGGTCAATTTCTTTCCAGCCCCCATTTTCTCTTGTGTATTACCACCTGAAATTTGCTTCCTTCTTTCCCTAACCAGCCTGCACTCCAAGTTCCATCACTTGTAATGCTTAGCAGCCAACATCCTCAAATCCTTCTTCCCTTCTTCTCTTTCTGTGGTTTCTGCTTTGCAATTCTCAAACCCTGGGTCAATCAGAATAGAAGATGGGGTGTTAGTGTTTATACTGAACCTTAGAAAATTGCCATTTTTATAGTTTCGCCATGGTTAAATATTGGGAAATTTACGGAGGGACAGAAGGATGGAATTACCAGTTTCAGAATGCTAAGAGATTTGTCTATCTGTGTGAGTGCTTGGACCTGGCTGACACTCCCTGGAGGCATCAGGACTTAGTTAAGGGCAGCTGGTCGGGTCAATATATCTGGAGGCCTCCCCTGTTTCAGCCCAGAGAAAGAAAAGTTCTCAAGCCTGATTAGGTCTCTAGCAGGAGGCCTACTCTAATAATTTCATATTTTGTATTATTTTTTTTCCTGGACAGGCATAGCATAAAGTTGTCAAGGATACAAACAAAATTCAAAACAAAAATGATGGAAGAAAGGGGTTTCGGAGGAGCAAGTTTTTTTAAGGAAGAAAAAACCCACACAACGAGGACTTGATTAGAAATGTCAAATGTAGCAATTGTTTTAACTAAAAGACAAACTATCAAAACAGATGTTTTCTCATTTAAAACCCAGAACTTCATTTTTGAGCTCTTCTATAAGTTCTCAGTCATCCTTTCCCTTTAAAAATAGCCTATTATCCTCTCATCTAGGTCCATAGTTGTACTATGTTGATACCGAATGTCTGAAGATGACTGAAACTACCTTAACTTGAAAGTTTTACCTTGGAGAAATTAGGAGAAGCTTGACAGAGAAATGCTCCCAACTTTCTAGAAGGGAGATTAACATGCAGATTAATATAATGAAGAAATGCCTCTTAACTCTTCAGACATCAACTGAAATTTGTCGTATGGTGACAATTGACAGGTACTATAATTTGAGTAAGGACTAAATGATAACATAATAAATAATAATATTAATAGAAAAAGCTTTGCTTATATCAATGATAACATCATAAATAACTTTTGCTAAACACTTGGAATACATTAATTTATTCTATCCAGAAAACTGAGACTCAGAGAGGTGGGTGGTCTTGCTCATGGTCAACCAGCTAGTAATCGCTATGATCAGAACCTTGGCCAACTCACTCTAAAGCTGATGCCCATTCCTATCTCACTACCTGACAACCACTGGGTATGACTCTGTGACAGTAAAGCACCCTAAAGAATAGGATGGGCTGGGCGCGGTGGCTCAAGCCTGTAATCCCAGCACTTTGGGAGGCCGAGGTGGGTGGATCACGAGGTCAAGAGATCGAGACCATCCTGGTCAACATGGTGAAACCCCATCTCTACTAAAAATACAAAAAAATCAGCTGGGCATGGTGGCGCATGCCTGTAATCCAAGCTACTCAGGAGGCTGAGGCAGGAGAATTGCCTGAACCCAGGAGGCGGAGGTTGCAGTGAGCCAAGATCGCACCATTGCACTCCAGCCTGGGTAACAAGAGCGAAACTCCATCTCAAAAAAAAAAAAAAAAAAAAAAAAAAAAAAAAAAAGAATAGGAATAGGATGGGTCTTCTAAAAACTGGAATTTCACTAGAAATTCTAGAGGAGAAGAACATCCCAGTGCCTTTTATAAGCCAGAAATATTTTTCCCCCCTAAATACGATCATGGCCAAAATCTAATTATTATAAAGTATCTGCAGAAAATTGAAACTAGAAACTCACAAGGACCCCGCTAATGTTTTAAAGAAGGAAGCTTCAATGAGAACCAGGAGAGGAGAAGCCCTACAGTGAAATATCAGAAAATTACTGGGAGACACAGCCTGTCTAATTTTCATGCAGGCAAACACCACCACAAATGCTTTCAAAGGTCAAGTTGCAGTGAGTGAGGTAATGCTGTTTGGAGAGTGAAATAAACATTGCTTTTGCTCTAAGATTTTTTTCCCCCCATTTTTTGCTTTCCTTTTCCTTCTCTCAATTTTATTTTTCCCCCTCTTTTAAATCAGAATTGTTCTCATCACCTTCATTTTGCCCAGTCTCTGTGAAAAACATTTTATAGCCTCCTTTCAGCCTGCAGATTTTCTCAAGACCCTTCTGCTCAGGCAGACACTATTTTCTTACAAAGCTGGAGAGTTTTAGAGAGTGGAAAATGACGTTGGATTTGATTTGGCAGAACCAAGGGGGCAGAGAAGGTAAGAGAGGGGGAGGGAAGGGAAGGAAGAGTCTCCTGTCAAAATAATCCTGATTTTTAACCAATAACATGGTACAAATTAAGCATTTTCATAGATAGTCTTAACCGTTTTACAAGATTTTTTTTTCTCTTTTTGAAAATGTGCTTTCAACAGTCATGCTGTTTTCAAATGAACTGAAAGAAGTACTGTGTTCAGAAGGTACAAGGATGGGCTATAGCATATGACTGGACAGATACAAAAGCTGCTTTATTTAAATGTATGTTTGCCCTGGCAGAAACATGGAGACCTACCTGTACATAATCCACACTTCGTCCCAGTGCTCTGAAGGCTGTGTACATGACTTCTCTTTTTCCACCCCATTTTTGCATGATGCAAATACTTTTGTTGGACAAGACCAATTGCGTTACGTGCTGCGAGCTCTCTTTATGTGACTCATCCGTCTCACCAGGACCCTTTTCGTGGAAGTTGTTCTTCCAGATATAAGTGGCTGATTTGTCTCTGCCCATGACTTCACTGAAGATGTCCATCATGTAGAGGTCATCTTCTGAGTTCCCATCTATGACCATGACAACTTTAATCCCAGGGTAGGTTAGCCTTTTCACAGATTGCAAACATTTCCTTAAGTAGTCTGGATCTTCTTGATAGGCAGCGATACAAAGGGCAACTGTTTTGTTCAACTTTATGGGGGTTTCTAGGGATTTTTTCATTTTTCGGTGCTCCAAAAAGGCAAACAGGCTTTGGATGATGAGGTGTGATGCCAAAAAGGCACCGTACAGTCCAAAAGAGAAATAGTAATTATCCGTTTGGATAAACTGGTAGCCAACAATATAAGCAGCTGTGATTCCAAGGAGGAGAGAGACTCCAAAGAGTGTGGTTCCAATGATCCTCAGGATACATAGAAACCTCTCACAATGCATCTGTAATATAATCAGATGATATTCTTAGTTAACCGTGATTGTCACACACTTGTTATATACCTAGTATCCTGGAGAGAGTATTGGACTAGAAGCATTCAGGGGTTTTGACACTCAGCCTCTCACCTAGCTCATTAGGTGACTTTCTGCAGTTTTCTCATCTGCAAAATAGGGATAAGGATGCCCTTCCAGCATACCTCAGAGGCTTATTTCAAAAGTCAAATCAGATAATGGTACAGGATAGCAGAATGTATTAAACCAGGCGTCCCCAAACTTTTTACACAGGGGGCCAGTTCACTGTCCCTCAGACTGTTGGAGGGCCGCCACATACTGTGCTCCTCTCACTGACCACCAATGAAAGAGGTGCCCTTTCCTGAAATGCGGCAGGGGGGCTGGATAAATGGCCTCAGGGGGCTGCATGAGGCCCGCGGGCCGTAGTTTGGGGACGCCCGTATTAAACCATAATGTATTAATCAAATGCTACATACATTGCTTTAATGTGTTGGATTACTTAACTAAGGCTGCAGTCTATATATGTGGTCATAGCCAGGCATGGAACCTAAAGTTTCTAACACCCAAAGCAGTCATTCTTCCATATAGTCAGTCCCCTCACCCCTTGATACTGGCCAATGAAAAAATCCACTGGAGATTTTGCTAAATTTCTCACGCATAATTTAATCTCACCTCCAATGCGTATTACTCAACTTACATCCTTTCCATGAAGCCAGATGAAATTGGAGATTAGGGTACTGGATTCTAGTACTAGCTCATTAACTAACTGTGTGAACTCGGGTGAGTCACCATACCTCTCTGGGCCTCAGTAGTTGCTTATTTTTTTAAAATATCTGTTAAATGAGGGATTTTAGAACTGATTATTTGTGAACTCTCCACTGATAACTAAAAATCTTCCATCCCTAAGTACCCTGCATAGATATCTATCAAAGTCCCCGTAATTCTGAGTTATATTCCTTTGTTCCAATGACTGTCTCTTCCATCCACCATCACCAATACTAGCTGATTAGATCCTAAGCATCATGAACCTTACTGGAACCCAGTAAACACAATAAATGTTTGTAGAAATAGCGAATAAATTAAAAGGACAAATAATATCATGATTTATTTCAGCAAGTGAGTTTCCATTCTATCAAAAGCTGTAGCACATAGGCCAGGTGCGGTGACTCACGCCTGTAATCCCAGCACTTTGGGAGGCCAAGGAGGGAAGATCATGAGGTCAGGATTTTAAGAGCATCCTGGCCAACATGGTGAAACTCCATCTCTATTAAAAATACAAAAATTAGTTAGGCGTGGTGGCACACCTGTAATCCCAGCTACTTGAGAGGGTGAAGCAGGAGAATCGCTTGAACCCAGGAGGTGGAGGTTGTGGTGAGCCGAAATCTCGCCACTGCATTCCAGCCTTGGCGACAGGGTGAGACTCCATCTCAAAAAAAAAAAAAAAAAAAAAGCTATAGCGCAATAGACCTGAAACACATTTCCGCTCAGTAACAGTCCGTTTTGCTATCATTCCTAAATTTTGTCTATCTCCTGAAAAAAGTTTTAAACAACTCAAGGACAAAAGAGCCATTTTTCTGTATTTCCCAAAGCATTTCCGATTAACAGAGTGCTTTGCAAACCTTTATTTTTTTTTTCTCCTGGAGTTTTATTTTCCTCTTTAGTCATTCGCATTCATTTTTGGGCTTTTATCATATAGATATTTAATGTTTAATCTTTTTCTTTAATTCAACTAATTTTTCTTTTTTTTTTTTTTTTCTTGAGATGGAGTCTCGCTCTGTCGGCCAGGCTGGAGTGCAGTAGTGCGACCTTGGCTCACTGCAAACTTCACCTCCTAGGTTCAAACAATTCCCCTGCCTCAGCCTCCTGAGTACCTGGGATTACAGATGCCCACCACCATGCCCAGCTAACTTTTGTATTTTTAGTAGACATGGGGTTTCACCGTGTTGGCCAGGCTGGTCTCAAACTCCTGACCTTAGGTGATCTGCTTTCCTTGGCCTCCCAAAGTGCTGGGATTACAGGCATGAGCCACAGCGCCTGGCATAATTCAACTGATTTTTAAAAGCGAAATAAATTTATTTTAAATAGAAATAAATTTCTATTTAGACTAAGAAATTACCTTTGCAAAACCTTTTGCTTGATGTGCTATTTATAATTTCCTAATCCACATGCAAACTTAACATTAAGTGTTCACACAGTATGCACTAAGCTATTAACAGCTGCATGGACACCATGTTGCTCAGCTCCAGGAGGCAACATTCACACAGTCACCTGCTATTCCCTGCAATAGTACATTGAGATGATCCTAAGGGGTTCTGCACTGTACTTTTGGGAAACCTTAGTGTGCCTTCTTACCAATTGCGTTCCCTTTCCTTCCTGAGTATAGGCTTGGTGTGGCCAAGACATTCCAGGCTTTGGAAATTCGAGATGTGCCACTTCCACTAGGGTCTTTTTAGAAAGAGAATATACCTCCTCTAATTTCTCTGGTCCCTCCACAGGCTTGGCACACTTATCAACAATGTTTTAGAGAACTGAAGAGCCCCAAGATAGATGGAACTTGGTCCTTGGATTGCCATATGAAAGGAAGCCACCCACCAAACAGGAATACCTGCCATGGACTCTTATGTTAGCACAAAATAATTTCTGGATTTTTCTTTGTTTGTCCTTTATGCATTTGGGTCTCAGTGTGCTCAACTAGTATAATTTAAATAATGCAAAGCACCCTGGAGAGCAGGATTCTAGTTTGCAGATGTCATTTTTTTTTTATTGTTGTTAAATGGAAGTAACAGAACTTGTCAAAGACCTCATAGGGCCATAGTGAGGAGAAATATGGAACAGTGTTTACAAAAGTGTTTTTAAAAATCAGAATGCATTGCAGCTTAAAGGATCGGTTAACTAGGGAGCTAAAAAGCAAACATAACAAAAAGCATATTGGTGTTCCACTTCTAGCAGCTATATGGGATGCCACAGCGTGCAATGTAGGAGTCTGATAAATGTAACCATAACACAAGTGGAAAGTTTAGACTGCTGGGGAATGGTGAAATGCTGAGTTTTCAGTGAAAGGCAGGCAAGTACAGCATCTCTTATTAATTAATACAGCTGAGGGGATGTTGAAAACTTCCACATGGTACATTAACCAATGCCTAAAGGCACTGGGAGCACCAGAATTGAAACTTGTCATTTCCAAGACATGAGTCATTCTCACAAGAGTGAAAAATTTCAAAGGGACTACAACACTTTGCCAGGATGAAGCTTAAGTGTGTATTTAGCTTGTGTTTAAAATCACCATAGCCAGCAAAAGAACTGCCTGCCATTCTTTTTCATTATTCACATTTTCCCTGCTTTTATCAGCACACGTGGACATAGAGAGTGTTGACATAGCATCTGCTGGCCACAGCTGAAGTGGGAACGCCCTCTTACATCATAAGACTCTACAGAATGTCCTTCTGAAGCCTGGGAAAAGTTACTAGCAACTGCAGCAACGTGGCTAGAGTGAACCTTTATATTTCTACCAGATATCTCCGTGTTGTCTAGTATGGCACATACAGCATCTCTGTACAGGCCAAAGGGTAAAAGGCACATTTTAGAGCCAGCTTTGCTTAGGGAATACGTTGACTTCAGGGAATGAAACACAAGACATGTTTTTTTATAATTTCCCCTGGGCAATTGCATAGATATGGGTACCATATGTGTTAGACTGTCTGAGACAATCCCCAATTCAAATACTCTGCTTCATAAGCATACTCTCCTTGTCAGACATATGACTTTATAGTTAAATTGGAAAATAGAGTTAGTTCAATCCTAAATTATAGGTACTTACTACTAGATAGAAAGATGAGTTAGAAATCTATACTCTCTAAATATTTAAAACAAAAAAACTTAGACATTTTTCCCCACTATGAGACTTTGGCCTATTAATTAATACCAAATATTTACTAACTTGTATTCTCCAGGGAATTAGGCCAAACCAAGTGTTAAAGAATGGCTTGCTATACTATAATGTATATCATTATATGTATCTCCACTAAGTCAGCGGAGATACATAATCTGTTTTCACTAATGCGTCCCAAGGACATAAAACACTGCCTGGGTTATAGATGGTGTTCAGTAAACATTTGTTGAATGCATGAGTGTAACTTTATTCATCATCATCATCATCATCATTATAATGGCAGCTAACATTTAGTCATCATTTATTAGGTTTCAGGCAGTGGGGCAAAATTTCTTTTAAGCATAATCTTATTTACTCTTAATGACTTCGGGTGGTAAGCACATTATTAATCTCGTGTTATAAATAATTATGCATATAATAAGGAAACCAAGATTCTGGGTATTTAATTGTCATAGTCAAAAAACTAAAAGTTAGATCTACAGAGTGGCATAATGCCAGATGACTGTTCTCAATAAATTTGCTGAATATATTTGAATCCTCAAGAAAAATATATTTGAATCCTCATTCTTTTGCTTCTGGCTAATAAAATGTCATTGTGTAAGGAGAGATTAGAAGCAAAATTTGAAAATTGTTTCTCTCCTTTTTTTGAGATGGGAGTCTTGCTCTGTCAAGCGAGGTTCCTAGGTTGGATGCAGTGGCGTAATTTCGGCTCACTGCAATCTCCCCTTCCTCGGTTCAATTAATTCCCCTGCCTCAGTCTCCCGAGTAGCTGGGGCTAGAGGCATGCACCACCACGCCTGCGTAATTTTTGGTATTTTTAGTAGAGAGAGGTTTCACCAAGTTGGCCAGGCTAGTCTTGAACTGACGTCAGGTGATCCGCCTGCCTCAGCCTCCCAAAGTGTTGGGATTACTGGAGTGAGCCACTGCACCAGGCCTGAAAACTGTTTCTCTACTGTTATAGAAAATGAAGAACTGGCACTCACTCGAGGCCAGCCGATACTGAGATTTCTAGGCTCATATATTTTCTATGTGTGTATAACCTAAAAAGACATGAAAAGTGGTGGTTTCAAAGGAAGAGCCTGGTTCCATCTATGCAACAGCAATTCTGCTCCTAATGTCAACAGCCAAAATCCTGTGTTACCATAAAAATGGCACTAGTGTCCCCACTGCTTCCACCTGTGGAGCTGATATACAGCCTTGCTGTTGGCTCATATACCCCAATGTTGCTCTTTGAGTCACTGGACCTCAAAGCCTTTTCCTCTCCCTTGACCTTTTTACATTAAGCTGAGAGCAAAATGTTGGATGAAAGGAGAGTAACATCTATTCTTGCTGCTCCAGTGCAACAGTGAGAATTGAGTTCAATGGAGTTACCCTAGTTTTCATAAAGTGGTCCTTCCATTTGGGATCTGGGGGAAGCTAACATGAATTCAAATTTATTGAATCAGCATGTGGGAAAGACCTACAATTAGATCTGATGATTCCTCTTCTGGGAGGTCTGAGCTTACCTGTCCTTCTAAAGCAACTCCTCCACCCGACCCAACCCTGCCTTCTCCTCACCCCCTGCCAGGCTCTCTCCCTTTAACTTACTTGATTTTCTAAGTGGCATATATATATCCTCTATGGCCATGGGGCCTTGTGTGGTTCGATAACTTGGTTGGTTCCTGCATGAAATCCAGGGCTTGGTAAATAGCAGGTACTCAATAAATACATTTTCAATAAAGAAATAAGCCCATCTGGACTCAGGCAGTCAATGCAGACTGATGGACATATGTCCTACCCTAGTCTTTCTGCAGAGGCAGTGAATATGTGCTAGAGACAACCAAGCCCTTAAGGGTACCCCTCAAGCAGTTATTATTATTATTATTATTATTATTATTATTATTATTATTATTGAGACCACATTTCACTCTTGTTGCCCAGGCTAGAGTGTAATGGCATGATCTCTGCTCACTGCAACCTCTGCCTCCCGGGTTCAAGTGATTCTCCAGCCTCAGCCTCCTGAGTAGCTGGGATTACAGGAATGTGCCACCGTACCCATCTAATTTTGTATTTTTAGTAAAGAAGGGGTTTATCTATGTTGGTCACGCTGGTCTTAAACTCCCAACTTCAGGTGATTCACCTGCCTTGGCCTCCCAAAGTGCTGGGATTACAGGCGTGAGCCACCACGTCCGGCCCCAGTCATTTTTGTTTTTAAAAGAAACCATCTCCATAATTTTTCACCCAGATGTCTTAAGGCAGTGGTTGCCGGGAGTCCCAGACCAGGTCTAGAAGATCTTCAGAAAGCAAAGATAGAAAAGGCAGATAGATGGTGCCCAAGAGCATTTACAGGGATTGTGAGTTGCAATCTGAGTTACTTTATGAGCTCAGGGGTCAAGCTGGGGCATGAACTTTTATCAACTTGAACTCCTTCAGTACCCTTACAGTGTTTATTGTCCATTAATCCATATACTGCTTGGTTTTTTGGCTCTAATGACTTGTGAGCATGTGTTCACGTATGTCTTATCTTTGCAATTGAATAAATTAGTTGGTATTAATCAGATTAGCAAATATTTTGAAATCAGCTATACTAGTGTTCAAATCCCAGCTCTGCATCTACTATCAATTTCAGAGAATTTGACCACTAGAACCTGACTGAGTTAGGACAGAATCCTCGTTCTTCCTTTTAGTGGCTGGATGACCTTGAGCAAGTTATATACTACTTGTCATCTTCAGTTTCTCCATCTATAAAATGGAGCTAAAGATATTTACTCATAAAACAGATTATCAGATTTAAAAAAGAAGTGTAAGTACATATTTTAAAAAGAAATTATCAACAATCAGATCTCAGTGATGTTAGTTTCCTGCCAGTAACTACCTAATTAGCCTGACTCCTTCCTTCCATTTAACCCATTACTTGTGGGTAAACAAGGAATAACTATGGCGTGATGAAAAGAACAGGAGGACTGGGAATCAGAAGAAATGGATTCAAGTCCACACTCTGCCTCATATTAGCAACCTGGCTCAGACAAACCACTTGAGGGTTATATGAATAAGTCATGTGTCCTGGACAATTCAAGTAACATCTTTGAACTTAAGTTGTAAAGTACATTTGCCTCTCTTCATCATTATATTTCAAAATCTACTGAAGACTAGGTTCAGTGTCTTTTTAACTTATAGCCAAGTATTTAAAAGCACAAAGGCACAAAAGATGATGAGACATTTAAAGAATGTTTTTCTAATGAAGGCATTGTTCAAGATCACATTCAATAAATAGTAGAACTGGTTCTAGTTTTTTATCCAAATTGCCTGTCTGTCTTTGGATTGGGGGATTTAGTCAATTTAAACATAGGCTGTCTATGGTTCTAAAACATAGGCTGTCTTTATGTATAAACTCATGTTGTGTGGCAGAAGGGGCAACAGGCCTTATATTATATGCATAATAATTAGAATCAGAAACATTAATCTAGGTTGGTGACACTAGCAAGGATCATAGAAATCGGCTTCTAAGATGATACTCAGGTGGTACCTATCTGCTGGTTAAGAGTGGATTAGGAAGGTATGGTGAGCAAAGGTTAAAAAGTAGTGGTTCCTAAATTTTGCTATATATCCAAACTACCCATGAATCCACAAAATTATCTGATCTGTGGCTCCCACATTTTGAGTTCATTGATATGGGCTGTGCCCAGGTCATTACAGGTTTTAAAATCTCCTCCAGCAATTCAACTATATAACAAAGTTTGGCAACCACCAGGTTAAAGTAAAATAAGACTTTCATGACCTCATTCACATTTATACCCATCCCTGATGTGTATTCCCTCTGCTACTGTCCCTAAGTAGAAATCTGAGATAAGAGTACCCAAATGAAGTCTCCCCCGAAAGACTTCACATTACAGCACATTGCCGCCTGGAACACAAAGCATGAACCCTCCCGACTCCCCCTCCCAACCTCCCTTCTCCCCTTGTGACCTTCTCTTCCTCACTGGCTTTGAAGTCTGCCTTTTTCCTCTCTAGTCCCACTGCACTTATCCTGGCAAAGACCCTTGAGCCAAGCTTGCAGGGTTAGGATACAAGCCTTTTACAGGATTTCTCACCACAGCGGTGTCTGGGTTCAGAACTGTAGGTTTCAGATTTCTTTTCCTTTGCACCGTCCATATGAATCAATTATTTCTAGGAGGTACATTCTTCCAACTGCTCTACTGGTTCTTGAACTTCATCATCCTAAAGTTAGTTCAGTGTAGGGGGAAAAATGTGCCAAAAGATTTGACACAGAATCTTAGTTTTACATGAACCTACATTGGCTCCTGGGAATTATCCCTATAGGTCAAAACCCTATCTACACAGTCAAATGTAGCACAAGTGCCAAGTCTCCTTAGGAAATCTCTACTGATCTCTCTCAATCAGATGTGACTTCTCAATTTGAACCCCCATAAAATTTGACTAGTGCAGCTGCAGCATAAATTAGCATGAATTCAGTTCAAGGGCATTATATTCAAGAATTCTTGGATTAAATTCCAGCCACACCCCTTACTAATTCACTTTGAGTGAATTGCTTAACTTTTCTGAGGCAAAGTTCTTTTATTTACAAAAGTTTCTTTGCAGATTAGGATTAGATATACTTACGTAAACCATCTAGTCGAGTGCCTGAAACATACTAGACATGTGACAAACAATAGCTGCTGTTTCTTATGGGGCCTGATCATATTTTGCCTTACAGTCTGATTATTTTAAAATTTCATTAAATACATTTTGAACACATTTTTAATTATCTGCAGAACAGATGTATTTAGTTAAGAGGCATTCATTAATAAATTTATTTAAATAAGAAAATATTTAACAGTGACCTTGTTATATTTAACTGTCTCTCATCAGTAACATTCTCCTAGATTGTGGGAAAGAAAAAGGAATATATATATGAACTCCACAAGACTACCATTAAAAATATACTTTTTATTTTTTTTTCTTTTTGAGAAGGAGACTTGCTCTGTCGCCCTGGCTGGAGTACAGTGGCACAATCTCAGCTCACTACAATACAACCTCTACCTCCTGAGGTCAAGCGATTCTCCTGCATCAGCCTCCCGAGTAGCCGGGATAATTACCAACACACCCGGCTAATTTTTGTATTTTTAGTAGAGACAGGGTTTCACCATGTTGGCCAGCCTGTTCTCAAACTCCTGACCTCAGGTGATCTGCCCTCATTGGCCTCCCAAAGTCCTGGGGTTACAGGCGTAAGAAAAATACACTTAAATAATATAAGGCTGTATGCAGTAGGATAATACTCTACACCGATTGCTGCTAGAGGGGAAAGGATAAAACATCAAGTTGGGATGATGAAAATGAGTTTTCTCTGCAGGTAGCTGTCCCTCAGCTCAGTTGACATACCGGCTGCTACCAACTCTGTCACTGCAGCCTCTTAGAGGAACACGGCCTAAGTTGGCATGGATAAAAAGAAGAAACCAGATCACATTTTGAAACACGGAGGTTATGCTCTGTCCGCCCACTACTTTAACTCAGGGGTCACATTTCATACAAGAGCCAGGAAGCTAATAATGTAACAAACTGCCTGTTCTTACACTTTTAAATTAACTGTGTAATGTAACTTTGAAAAAGAGTGTGTCCACCTTGATCCATAGACAAAGGACTCTCCCCACAGTGCCAACAGCAGGAAATAAATGAACCAGTGCCAGGTGTTTAAAAATTCAAGAAAAAAAAAATTAAAACGTCTTACCTGGTAAGGAAACCATGTATGGGAAAGTATTTATGAAAATCAATACTATGGGGCTATATTCTATAGACCTAACAAAAATGACTGGTTCCAAACTAACTTACTTTCTAGTAACAGTGTCTTACTCACTTGTTGCACAATTTTTATTTTCCAGGAAGGTAGCTGACTAAATCCTTGCTTTGTGGAGAGTGACATTAGAATTTAATGCTAGTCACTGATTTGTTAAGTCCTTGAATTTTTATAAAATGCATAACTTTCTTTGATAAATTTTTTGACTCCAGCTACAGTACAAGCAACTCAGGTAATACGCATTTGTCAGTATGTCTATAATATATTTTTCTATTTATCCGACTCAGGTGATATCTAAGAAAAAAAGGAATAGGAGGGATGATACTCTAGTTACAATATTTTATTCTACAAATGTCTATTTAGAAATCAGAATTATCTGTCTCCAGAACTGGAAACACATACAAGACATAATATATAAACACAATGAGTACTTTGCAGTGTTAAATTGTCATTGAAAATGTAAAAGAATCGCCAAACTCTCAGGAAAACTTCTGGTGGAGTGTGATGGGTGCTCAAAAACCAGTACCTCAGCTGTACTGTGATCTTACTAAGCTATAGAAAAATGTGGTGAAAACTAATTTAATGCACGAATCAACTTGCACACATTGGAAGGAAATAAAAATTTAGAATTTCAAAGTTCTTTTCAATTCAATAGTCGTATAAGCATAAAACTTAAAAGTGTATCTACAAGGAATTCAATGGACTTAGATCTATAGAAATACACAATTTAATTTTAAACCTAGTATCGTGAATGTATGTGTTGACCGTTAAAAACGTTATTCTAAAATAACGTTTTTTTTAAAAAAATAACCTGATTTGATCCAAAGGTACTTATCCTATGCCTTAACCGCAGTGAGAAATCTGAGCCAAAGCCTTGGAATGTACAATGAGTTGTCTCCCTCTTAACACTGGCTCACTCCTTCAGCAAAGCCCAACTACCAACTTGCTTCGCTTTATTCTAACACTGAGCTGACGGGCTCTATATACTCAGGCCGCCAGTTGGGGGAAGCCCTTTATGGCCAATCAGGGCTTCCGTATCTATTGCGTCACCCCTCCCCCTGGGTGTGACGTCAAAGGCAATCCCAGCGCAGACACGTGGGTTGGAGCAGCCTAGAGTTTCTGGGCAATTGCTCCCGAGATCCAACAAGCAGCCACGGTTCCAAGGGTGAGGAAGTGGGCAGGGGAGGGGCTGACGGGGCTTCTACACGTTTAGCTCGTTTGCCCCAGAGGCGCGCGGTGTCCCCGAGTCCAAACGCTCGGCGCGGACGTTTGGGGGCTGGAGAGCGAGGCGCTGGGGGAAACTGGCCCCCAAGGCTGTGTATCAGGACCCGGGTCTTGCAAGCCCTCGTCCCCAGGCACCGCCCCTGTGCTCCCAGCGCCTCTTCGCAGCCTCAGGTATCCTTTCAGCGCCGTTCTCCCGCGGCTGCGTTTCCGTGGCCAGAGGAAAAAGGCTTTCTCGCCTCGCGGTTCTCACCCTCACACAGACCCTTCTTTCAGACCCGCCCTCCTGTTCACAGGGACCCATTTCGGAGCCCTGGCTCACGCTGGGCGGGAACAGGCGTGACGAATTCCGCCCAAGGTGTTGATTATCCATCCAAACCCAGCCTCTGGCTTCCCTCCCACCTCCACCCCAGCTCCCGTGGGCCCCTCGCCTCCTTCCCGGGCTGGGCGCTCGAGAAGGCGCCCCCAGATCTGCCACCGGGCAGTGTCCCCAGCTGCAGCTGAGGAGGGAAGCGCCGGCGTGCGCGGTGCCACGTCGGAATTGGCTCTGGGGACGTTGCAGCTGCTAAAGCGCTGCACGCGGTCCCCTAGCACGCCCTGCCCCCGGGCGGCCGGCGGACCGGCCCTGCGCGGAGAGGAGGGATGCGCGCCCTCCTTCCGCTCCCAGCTGCGAGTGTCACCGCCTGCATCAGGGACCCCGGCCCGAGTAAGACTTCCGGAGCCGAGCTGAGCCCAGGCTTACGAGCCTGACACTTTAATGGGGTGCGGGAAGTGTAAAGGAGGGGAGGCCCGGGAAAGGGGGGAGTGGCCGAGAGGGGCCGGTAGCTGCGAGGAGGTAGAGAAGGACCCTCCTTCTCCAGGGTCCCAGCTAGCCGGAGCTGGAAACCCAGATTGCTTAACTCTTTGCATTCCCAGCAAGTTTCTCACAAGTAAAACGCGCTGGGCTATTGCAGCTTTTCTCCACATAGAGTGTGTGTGTGGGGCGGGAGAAGGGAAGGGGTGGGGGCGGCTGTGCAGAATGCATTTTCCTTACACATTGGAAATTCTGTTTCCTAACTCAGGAGCCCCTCTGTTGCTCCGGAAGATGCAAAATGGAAAAGTCCATCTGGGGACGTGCCGCCTTCCCCAGGCAGAGAGGTTACCTGTGTCCCCAGAAAGGAAGCGGATTTCTGGCGAGAACCACAGAGATGGGAAAAGAGGGCTCTGTTGCTAAGCCTGGCAGTGACCTGAAATATTCCCTGATCTTCAGTCTTGGAAATTTTTAAAACTCCACATTTTCCAAAAATTTCAAAACACTTATATGGATAATTTCTTCCTTCCCCCTGGCCTATTTGAGGACCTTCGTCGTTCACCAAATCGCGCCAGTGTAACGTACCTTGTTCAGCTCTTGGTCATAAAGTCGTCCTCAGCCTGTCTGTGTGGTCCCGGAGGGTCGGTGGCGGACAGTTTCCAAAATTGAGGTAATAAGAGATTAGATGAATTTGAGACGACCGGCCAAAAAAAATAAGAAATTTAAAAGCAACATTTAAACAGGATAGGGAAGTCTTAAATGTTTGATTCTCCCCCACTTTAAAAAGTAATTTCACTAATATTCTCTTTATTTTTTTTTTGTTGCACTTCAGTCTTCTAATTCTTAAAAAAAATTATGCTTTAAAAATAAATTAACTTTTTTTCTTCTTTTTTTTTTCTTCAGTCCTTCTCCCCCCGATAACAGAAAATCTCTTTTTCGTCTTTAAAAAAAAAAAAAAAAAAAAAAAAAAAAGCCTGCGGGAAACTCAGCAGAACCCAGGAAGCGCAGAATCGGGAGAAAAGTCTTTGGCTGGGGCTGTTTCAAGTCCCTGGTTCAATGGGCTGCTCGAAGCCAGGACCGGGTAATTCTTTCCAGACGTCTTGACTTCTCCTTCCTCGCCGTTGTTGCCTTTCTGCCTCCTCTAACTTAAGGGGGTCTTAACAAGTGAGCTGGTGGGTGTTTTAATAGGGCGGCGGAGGGAGTGGGGGGGTGAGGGAAGTGGAGAGGGAGGTGTGGACTGGGGAACCCTGAGGGGAGGGAACTGGGAGCGCGGGCAGGCGGGCGGGCGGGAGGCGGGGAGGAGGAGAGGGAGAGGGAGAGAGAAATTGGCCATTCAAAGCCTTCTCTGAGCTAGAGGCCGGCTCTAAACTCCAATGAATTCAATTAACTTGATTGCTAACGTGTGTAGAGAAATGGAAGCCACAGAGGGGGCCACCACCTGATTCCCGGCTCTCTTCGGGCGGCGGAGGTGAGAGCCCTTGCCTCGTGGACTTCCCTGAACCCCCGCGTTACACGTTCCCTCCGAGCGATAAACTCCCTGTTGTGCTTAAGTAATTTGTTTTAAAGCCAAATGGTGCCCTTCGGCTAAGTAACCGCCCCGAGGAGGAATAGTTGGGAGGGGTGTGCACGTGTGTGTGTGTGTGAGTGTGCGCGTGTGTGTGTACCTGGAGCCCTCGACAGCCGGCTGGGACTCTAAAAAGACCCCGCCGCTCCACCGCTTGTTAACCCTTTCTTCCCGCCAACTCAAAAGTTTCTGAGCTGACGTCAAGTGTCAAAGCCTTCTCCTTAAGAGGTTTCTGCTGTGGGTGGGCGGAAAAAAATAGAAAAATAATTATATGTGTATTTTGGCTCAACCTGGTCCCCTAACATAAAAATACTCAAAACAGCGCGCATTGAAAATAATACAAATTGTTTTCTGGAGGGCTGATATTTAGCCATGTCTAAGGAAGTGACATAAGTGGCTTTTGCTTCTTGCAAACTTTCTTACGCAAAGTTAACGAGTAAAAATACGTCTTGTTTGGAGATGGCCTTTTCTCGTCGTTTTTTACAATTGTCCCAAGGCCGGGTAGAGTTCGTTTTTTGGCTAGTTCCCCCCGCGTCGCCCCCCTCCCTGCATCGTCCGCCCCTTTCTTTCTCTTGGTCCTTGCCAGCAAGCCTTCTGATGACTTAAAATAGACAGTAGGTGGCACTGTTTAGAAAAAAATGACTGAATTTACAAATTAACCAACTTGGTCTTTGGAGATTGCGGTTGAAATTGTTAAAGGGTAAAACAGATTTTCTTTCTTTCTTTTCTTTCTTCCTTTCCTTTCCTTTTCTTTCCTCCCCTTCCAAGGATCCTCTGAGGGGTGGGCTTCTTTGGCACTCGACAGGACTGGGTCTTCAAGTCCTTATCACTTATTTGGGCTATAATGAACAAGTCGACACAGAAAAGTCGAATAAACTGGAAACGATGATTTCAACATGTCGCACAAGGTGTAGTGTTGGGGGATGTGATTAGAGGTAAAACATTTTACTGCAATACCAGGGAGTCAGCCATCCTAGTCCCCAGGGGCCGACCTGCAAAATACTGTGTGTTTCCGAAACCCCTCACCACCTCCACACACAGCGGTTACCACTCTGGGAAGCATTACCTTGGCCTGATGACTTCACGCTGCTCAGGGGAAACTCATTCCCCAGCAGACCTTCTCGCTTCAGCCTTTGTTTGAACTCTGCCTTAGGTGGTTCAACTCTTCAAAAGACTGGCTTAAATTTCAGAGCACCATTTCATCCCACTTAATCAGACTCTATCTTCCTGATTCGGTAGTTTTTTGTGAGTTTTCAAATGCTAAATTATAATTTTAAATATATTACCTAACTCCTGCACTCTGACATATAACGTGGATTAGATTGATTTAGAGGTAGAGTGGAAATTGTGGGGTGCCAAGTGTCTAGCTGTGAGGCCCCAGGGGGACACTTAACCTTCCAGCTCTAACTTTCATGGATATGATATGCAATACAGGAATACCTATTACTGCTTACTAGCGTTTTAACTGTGCCTGTGCTAATAGTCAAGCAAGACGCACATTTAGTAAAACTAGTTTTCTTTATTATAGAAAAACTAATCTTGTTTCTCACCTCGTACTTGTAATTCATGACCCATAAAACAAAAGTAAAATGTTCTCTGACTGCAAATGGATATACAGCTATGCATTTGCATTTCTGTCATCCTCCCATTTGCACACCAACGAAAGAGTTAAGAGGCCAATACAATGTGAAGCCGGAGGTGAAAGTTACTTGAAAGCCAACTTTCAAGTTTGAGAGAGACTACATTCAAATCCCATCTTTGATGTTTGCTGTTTGTGAGCCTGGAAGCATATTTCACCTCTCTGGATCTTCATTTCTTGGTTGATAAATGGAGGATATAGCTACAAAATGGTTTAGATGATTAATGTGTTAAATTAAGAGCTTAGCTTAGTGCCAGCAACATTGTGGGTATTTAGAAAAACATTAGTACTGAACTCTTTTCCTGCCTTTCTATTCCTTGAATTATTCTTGGTGAGCCTTAACTGTGGTTTCATTCTAGGCTCTCCTATTTGACCTACTTCAGCTTTCTACTGTCCTCCGACCCACCCCCCCACCCCCGCCACCTTTTTTTTTTTTAGATGGGTTCTCGCTCTTTGATCCAGGCTGGAGTGCAGTGGCGTGATCTCAGCTCACTACAACCTCCGACTCCCAGGTTCAAGCAATTCTCCTGTCTCAACCTCTGAAGTAGCTGGGACTACAGGTGTGTACCACCACACCTGGCTGATTTTTGAATTTTTAATAGAGATGGGGTTTCACTATATTTGCCAGGCTGGTCTTGAACTCCTGACCTCATGATCTGCCCGCCTCGGCCTCCCAAAGTGCTGGTGGGATTACAGGCATGAACCACCACACCCAGCCAACCCCTCACTCCTTTATTATTATTTTTATAGACATGGGGTCTCACTATGTTGCCCAGACTGGTCTTGAACCCCTAGGCTCATGCAATTCTTCTGCCTTCCAAAATGCTGCAATTATGGATGTGAGCCACTTTGCCTGGCCCCTTCAGTCTTTTAGATTGACTCAGTCAGTGCTCCTGAATATATCCCAGACATTCACATTTAATGCAACTTCTTTTCTGAGTCTCAGGCCAACATTACAATCACTGGTCATGGAGTAATGATTCACAAGCACCAGATTAAGAGACATAAGATCCAGTTTCACTAATAAGCTGTGGCACCAATCAATTGAATAACATTAGGTAAACCTCAGCTTTCTATCTTAAATGAGCTCTCTGGATCAGAAGATGACATCCTTTCACCCATCCCTTTCGGGTTTTGACATCCTGAAATATACGTTATAGAACCCATATCTGTTATGTTTTCACCTGTACAAGACAACAGAGAAAACATGATCGTTTTTACTTGTGTAGATGTGAGTTAGCTGTATATTATTGTTGACCTCCATCCCACAGCACAAAACGTATGTTTGTATGTCTGAGAGACAAAGTATCCAGAACAAGGATTAGCACCATCATAATCCTCTGTATATTTGCTTCTAGAAACTTTGGTAAAGAAACTCTTTACAATCTTAACTATTGAGAAACTTAAAAAAAAAAAAAAGTTTATATATGTTTTATCTATCAACATTAACCACATTAGACGTTAAAGCTAACTTAAGTTTTAAGATACTCATCATTTAAAGTAATAATAAGTGTAGTTACATACCAACTTAATAAAATTTTGTGAAATAGCTGTTTTTCAAAACCCAAAGTGAGAAAAGTAGCACTGTTTTCCATGTTCACAAATCTCTTTGCTGTCTAGCTAATAGAAAACAGCTGGATTCTCCTATTTGCTTTGCATTCAATTGTTGTTTTGATAGAGGTATTAAAAAAAAACCTGGTGTCACACACAAATGTAACTGGGAAATGAAAGAGTGTTTGTAGGCTTTTTAAGATATTCCTTCTTTATACTACATCAAAACTTGGTAAGTTGCAATGTTGTGAATTGGGCCAGGGCTTGGCCCTCTGAAGATTTGCTGAAAATCACTGACATGAAGTAGATTAATAGGAGACAGAGCATATACATTTATTTAATGTGTATACCTAGGGCCCTTTAGAATGAAGACCAAAAGATACAGAAGAAACTGTTTTTATGCTTAAGTTTAACAAAGAATGGGCAGCCATGTAGGTACAGGATAGAACAGAAAGGGCATAATCTATTGCTAGCAGATTGGAGTTAGCTTGGTGTGCAACAGACATCTATACTGTGTCCTTTCTATTTCTTCACACAGAATATTAAACAGCCAAATACTCAAGGATTAAAATTTAATAAAATTAAAACTATTGGCCAGGTGAAGTGGCTCACGCCTGTAATCTCAGGACTTTGGGAGGCTGAGGTGGGCCTATCACCTGAGGTTGGGAGTTTGAGACCAGCCTGACCATCACGGAGAAACCCCTTCTCTACTAAAAATACAAAATTAACTGGGCGTGGTGGTGCATGCCTGTAATCCCACTACTGGAGAGACTGAGGCAGAAGAATCACTTGAACCCGGAAGGCAAAGGTTGCGGTCAGCCAAGATCGCGCCATTGCACTCCAGCCTGGGCAACAAGAGTGAAACTCTGTCTCAAAAAAACACAAAAGAAAAACAAAAACAAAAAAACCTATTTACTGCTTTGTCAAGGATTTTCTTCAATGAAACTTGCTATTTATTTCCTGGTGAGGGCTTGGGGGTAAAGTATGTGAGAATGATTGCTAGTATGGTTTGCTACCACTGACTAATTACCAGCTAACGTACCAGCAGCTTTCCCCATCATTGTCTCTGCATCATCAGTATAAATGTCAACAAAGTGAAAGATGAAAATGCCTTAAAATTAATATTAAAATCATTTTGGTGCCCTAAAAGGGCCTCAGGGTCCTCCAAATGTTTACAAACCACAGTAGAAAATACTGGTTTGTATTAAGCATACCAAATGCAGTGGTGTACAAATATGATTTTTTTACTTTAAGAATATAGACAAAGTGTTGCACATTGAGAAGATGTCTAGCAATAAGAAGAAGAATATTGATAGTAACTGTTTTATGAAGCATAGCTGTAGGAATTAGTAATGCTTAGTATGACACAGATGATTCAGAGGACACAAGAGACTGGGAACCTTTTATGTCTTGGATACACATGTGAGATTTAGCATATGCCCTGTGATTCCAAGACTGTCTGTATACCACTAAGGAATAAAACACATAGTATTTCAGCTCCACAAATGATAGAATTTCTTAGGAGTCTGAAATCCTTGTGTAAAGTTGGAAATATTTAACCTGAAATTTAGTTTCTATTTCCAGTTTGCACGAGACAAAGGGATTTCCAGAATCTCATAGAAATTGGACTACTTGTCTTTTAGTGTTAATTATGAGGCTGAACTCCCATGGCTCTAGAATTAATGTAGAGAAAATGTTGAAGATGGTAAAGCTGTGTTAATGATGGCCACTGGATTTTGAAATGTGAAGAAACAGATGTAAGTATTTATCAGACACTCAAACTGGAATGAACAGATTGGAAGAAATTAAAATACTCATTGATTCATTGATATAGGGAGAGGAAGATCATTTTATTTCTTATTGTAGTTTTTGAAGATTTCACTATATCAAAGTAGTAATTTGTCAATCTTTGATCCTTTCATATTAGACTCGGAATATTTTTTGACTTATTTTCTAAGGATTACCAAAATGCAAATGAAAGGAACAAAAATCCAAAAGTCATGGAAAACTCTTTCTAATCATGTCTCAATAGTCCCTTCCACAGATGAAGGAACTAGCTTTAAAATATTATATGACTAAGGCTGTACCCTGAAAGATAGGTAGGTATTCAAAAGTATCTGAGGTAAATAATTGTGATCTGATTGACAACAGATCAAATATAGCCATCTGGATCACTTATTTTAAAAGAAAAATATCCTGTATTTTAGAACTTTTACCTTAGATCACTGAATAATTATGTAGGAACAAATTTTCATATTATTAAGCTATTGAAATTTTGTCTCCAGATTCATGTGTGTTTCAGAGCTAAGGGCAGAAAAAGTTATTTTACATAGCCTAAACAATCAATATATTTATCACTTGCATTTTTCTGGACTCAGATTAGGAAAGGACAAAACTCTTGTTAATTTAAATATTAGCAATCTCTGTCAAGAAAAGTTTGTGCTTCACAGGACAAATCAACAATAGCAGAAAATGTTACTCAGGGGGAAGATTTGTAATCTAATCATCCTTTGATATTTTAATGGCCTTAACTGCAATCACTAAGGATAAGATTTTAAAATGTGTGTGTGTCCACAGCAATTGCTAATAGTCCTGATGGGGGAAAGAGATTAAGTACCTACATTATAGAAATAATCCTCCTTGGAAATTATATGGCATTTTATCTTATTCCCGAAAAGCTTAACAAGCTTTCCAGCTTTTTAAAACCCTGAGAAGATTTGCTTCATTTCTGGAAACTGATTTGTTTCTTATTAGAGGGTGTAGTTGTTAAGCTGTTCTAGGTAAAAGAATCTTTTTTGATAATTTGAGATAAAATGTGACTCTGTTCCCAAATTAACAAATAGCATTTGAAAATTTTCTCACAATTTCCAGGACGGTACAAACTGCTAACCCTCAGGCATGTTCATGGACAGATTTAAAAGTCTCTTGTCAGATAGAAATATTGTGCAGTCTTTGGAAAGACTAAGACATCCAACATCTTCCTAGTTAATTAGAAAGTAAAAAGCTGGCTGGGTGCAGTGGCTCATGCCTATAATCCCAACACTTTGGGAAGCTGAGGCAGGTGGATCACGAGGTCAGGAGTTTGAGACCAGCCTGACCAACATGGTGAAACCCTGTATCTACTAAAAAATACAAAAATTAGTCAGGCATGGTATCATGTGCCTGTAATTCCAGCTATTCAGGAGGCTGAGGCAGGATGATCACTTGAACCCAGGAAGCAGAGGTTGCAGTGAACTGAGATCGAGCCATTGCATTCTAGCCTGGGCAGCGAAACTCCGTCTCAAAAAAAAAAAAAAAAAGTAAAAAGCTTAGGAAACGTGTATTTTCATCTACAACATCCCTGAAGCGGAAGTTCACAAGCTTCAGAGTACTTACAAGTTTAAAAAGAAGACAAAAGGAGAAAAAAGTTAAGCCAACTTTCTTTTTTTTCTAATGATTTACAGTAATTTTCTTTCAATGCATCAGTTTGAAAGAGAGAATTTCAAACTAAGGAAATCGTAGTCATTTGGGAGAAAGCTAAGAAACTGGGAATAAAAGATTTTTCAAGAAGCCACTGCATTTCTTTTTTTCCCCAGGCATTGACACCTGATTTTACGTTTTCAGGAGAATAAGACAATCCAAATTCTATTTCAGTTTTCAAATTAAGAAGACCGTGTTCAAACACAGGTGGCTGAAATCCTTAGCAGCATTGAGGGCCCCTAAATCAATTCAGTAAATTGAGACTTCCTACCTTTATCCAAGAGAGGTGTTAGCTCCAAAACCCTATTAGTAGAATTGTCATTCCAATTGCAATTCCAGGGCTGGTACTGTCGCTATTAGTCCTAATAATGCAATTATTCCAATTCCACAGCTGATACTGTCTCTAGCAGTCCTAATAATGCCCTTAAGTATGACTCCAGGTATTAGTCACATCCTGCCTACCGTGAAAGCCATAGCAGGGTAACTTGAAGATGAAAGCAAGCAATTGAGAAGCTTACCAAATATATTATATTTTGGTGAATTATAGGTGTGTTCTCTCATAGCATTTTCTTTCCAGTATTTTAAAGTTTCCAGGTTCAATCCGGCTCAGTGCAGGATTGAGAACTTAGTGTGCAATGGTTCCAACTATGCATTATGTATAGGCAGAGAACCAGGACCTATTTTGATTTTGTTCCTGACTCGTCTCTTGCAAACAGCACCTGTTGTTTGTTCACACCAAATTCATCAGGCTTCTAGTTAAGCAATTGTTTGTTTTGAAAAGCCAGGTGGCTTCAAGACTCAGAGGTGAAAAGAAATGTAAAGTTATACTTCTCAAGTGGTCTGAGAATGCTCTCCATTGCAATCAGTTGGCTGCTGTTAAAATGTAAATCCTGTGTCCAAACCGCAGACCTATCTCATCAGAATTTATAGCAGTGGGTTCTGGGAATATGCCTACTTTGCAAAAACTTCCCCAGGTCATTCTTATATAAACTTCGAAGCTTGGGAACTTCTGCTTCACAGGGGTGTTGTAGATGGAAACACAAGTTTCCTAAGCTTTTTTTGAGACGGAGTTTCGCTCTTGTTACCCAGGCTGGAGTGCAATGGCGCGATCTCGGCTCACCGCAACCTCCGCCTCCTGGGTTCAGGCAATTCTCCCGCCTCAGCCTCCTGAGCAGCTGGGATTACAGGCACGCGCCACCATGCCCAGCTAATTTTTTGTATTTTTAGTAGAGACGGGGTTTCACCATGTTGACCAGGATGGTCTCGATCTCTCGACCTCGTGATCCACCCGCCTCGGCCTCCCAAAGTGCTGGGATTACAGGCTTGAGCCACCGCGCCCGGCCAAGTTTCCTAAGCTTTTTACATGTACCTCTTTAAAATTATATTTGTGTCCTTAAGTCTAATTTGTGTCCTTACTACAAAAGAGTAACAATGCTTACTCTAGTAAAAATAGAGTAGTATTGTAGAGTAGTATTTTTTTTGCAGAGCAGCATTGGAATTTCTAAGTATTTTTTCTCTTCAGTGTTTGTCTTGAACTCCCTGAGGTTTATGTAATCAATAGCTTATCTGCTGGGACATTAATCCAGTGATTTCCATCACAGGTGAGACCATATCAAGTATAAAATTGAGGATTCTAGACTTGAACTATCGATTTGGGTACCCTCACACTTATATCTGAATGGTCTCGGGAAAATTGCTCAATCTCTAAACCTCAGTTTCTCTGTATTTATACTCTCTGTGTATAAAATAGATATGGTAGTAAGATCTTAGAAGTTCATTGTGGGGAGTAAATAAAATTATCCTTTGAAAGCTCTGATAAGCAAGAAATAAATGTTTGCATAATTATGGGTGTTGTTGCAAACACTGTTAGGTTGAAAGATGACAAGTGTACTCATCCCTAAGAACTTGCTCCTTGGCAACAATGGAGATTTTCAATTTCCCCTGTTCTGGTAGGCTTTCTGCTACTGTATACTTCTAGATTATGCTCAGAATTCAAAAATGTAAAAGCTGGTCAAGACTTCTTGAATGCTTAAAAGCTACAAATAGGATTTTAAATTACTAAACAAAATCCCTTTAAAGTACTAATTACTAGCTGCAGTATGTAGTTTAGAAGGAATTTACTATAGGGGTATTTACCATGTCTACGTAAATATTGGGAAATTCCATATTCAAAAAGGCTTAAAAGCCAAGTTTATATACTTCTTTGAGATAGTTGAGTGTTTTCTTTCTTGCCTTTTGTGTTTACCAAGGGAAACTGACAGAGTTCTCATCTGGTGTTCAGCACACCCTTGCTTCATCTCGTGCTTCCACCTCAATGATCTGAGGTGTGTAGAGGTCAAGTGACTCATCCAGGTCACACAGATTGAGTCAGAGATTCAAGCCAAATTGAATTGTTGTGTCAGCATTTTTGACAAGTTTCTAGGAGTGTCTGAGAATAAATACGTAACTAAAACTGAGTCTACACCTTTGCTTTTAGAGTAACGAGAAAGGATACTTCTGTTATTATTGATGTTTTAATTCCATTTAAAGTTCTAAATAAAATACAAAATATTTCTAAGTATAATAGTTCAGATATGACTTATTAACTTTCCCCCAAATAACTGAATTTATACTGCTATCGCATTAGAACCCTAGCAGAAGACTCCACCTCTTGAAAATTCTGGCCAATTTGATCTACTTTCAGCCATCTCTCCTCATTTTGAGCCACCATGTTCATTATTGCTGCATATTCTTTCACCAGAAGTTTATTAAGCATCTATTATAGGCCAGGTACAAGTCTTATCATTAGCATTTACAGGACTCGGCACAAGAGTACTAATAGTGGCTCATATGCGAATATCTAAATGCCTAATAGTTATAAAACAAGTTGGCAAAATATTTCCTAAAATTAAAACACTCCAGCATGCTATGCCAGAACAGCAGTGCAAGAAGAACGCACTACCAGCCACCAGCACCTAGGTACCCATCTCCTGCCTCTGGCCCTCAGCCCATCCCTCTTTTTTCTCCACTCATGGCCACATCCCATAATGTGATGGACTTTGCACACGTGCCTTGAATATCATAGCTTGCACAGTGAAGCCATCCACACCTATAGCAATCAGGACCCCTTGCACTATTCTTTGTGGAGTTTGCACTATTCTCCAAACTCCTTAGTCTGATCTGATCTTAAATTTTCCAACCCAATTGCAAATATTTTTCTTTATACTACATGATAT